>NC_084746.1:26631551-26634051 GCF_033978785.1 Entelurus aequoreus
TGAAAATTAATGGATATCTACAATCATTGGTAGTGTAGTGGTTCACATAGTTGAAGTCCAGGGTGTACTATTCTGTTGTATTAAGTCTGCTGAATTAGGCTACCGCCACCCTACAGCTGAATGGACGAGATAAAAAATGTATTTATCCATGCTTCTGTAGACCAGTGCAGCATGCACTCCATTTTTTGGCCCCTGGTATAGGCTCCAGTCTCATGTACTGTGTATGTTTTGTGTTTTGTTATTGAGAAAAATGAAATATAAACCTGATAGTGTATGGTACAAGAATTGTAATATTCTTGTTTTTTGTATTCTCGTAATGTTATGAATCTGATAAATATACAGTACCTGCCAAAAGTTTGGACACACCTTCTCATTCAATGTGTTTTCTTTATTTTCATGACTATTTACATTGTAGATTGTCACTGAAGGCATCACAACTATGACACCTGTGAAGTGAAAACCATTTCAGCTGACTACCTCTTGAAGCCCATCGAGAGAATGCCAAGAGTGTGCAAAGCAGTAATCAGAGCAAAGGGTGACTATTTTGAAGAAACTAGAATATAAAACATGTTTTCACCTATTTCACCGTTTTTTGTTGAGTGCATAACTCCACATGTGTTCATTCATAGTTTTGATGCCTTCAGTGACAATCTACAATGTAAATAGTCATGATAATAAAGACAATGCATTGAATGAGAAGGTGTGTCCAAACTTTTGGCCTGTACTGTATGTGCAAAAAAAGTATGAATAAATCTCAAATAAATGTAAATTAAAAATAATAACATAATTATATTCTACCTAGCAACAGAACCTCCTTATTATATAAAACAATGCAAAGCATAGATTGGCTAACATGTAGTGCACAATACACACATGTAATTGTCTTAATGGCAAGCAATCAAACTGAAGATAATAATTGAGCAACACAATTCACAAAGCACCATTTTCTCCTTAACAGTCAATTAGTTATAATTAAGTGTCGGCGTGGTCAGAAATATACAATAATGCTAATGTGAGATGACACTCCTACGGTCTTTTTCACCCACTGGAGGGTTTTTATTCCGGTGCTGTTTTGTCAGCTTGAGGTTGGAAGGTGTTAAGCATTCAGGTGCTGCCCAGAGAGGTCAGGATGTGCTTGACCACGTCTGACTGACTACAGCGAGAACAACGAGACATAAACATGAACCCCGGTTAGAAGATTTGGGACTTTCCTCGCGGCCTCTCGTCTTTTACAAACAGTCTGCTGCTCTACTTGGACTCACAGAGTTGACGACACTCTTGATCCAAACTGACACAGACTTTTTATGTTGTCTGCTGACATTTTTAACTGCCTACTTTGCCCTCCTTACCTTGAAACCAACTACTTCTATATTATTATTGTTTTTTTTTCCATACTACCTTTGGGTCCCTTAAACCTTATGTGTCAAAGTCAAGGCCCGTGGGCCAGATCCGGCCCGCGAATGAATTATCTATGGCCCCTGGGATGATATTTGATTAGTATTAGAACCGGCCCGCAGGTCACAGCCGCCTGCTGCTGTTTTGCACGCACATATACTCCATCAGTGTTGGCGTTAGGAATTTTCAAAATGGGGTCCCAGGGACCCTATCACGTCATAAAAAGTGGGTCCCACAGTAAATTTTTGGGGGCCCACTTTTTTGTAAGTGTTTTGAAAACAAATGATAAATGTATGCATTATCCTGTTGTATCTCACATTCTATATTGTGTTTTGGAAAAAGATTGTCATAAACATTACTTAATTCATAAAATTAAAAAAATACAAAAAAAAAACATTTTTATGCATATGTAAATGTATTCCGTTATAAACATTCATTCACTTTCTTTATTTATAGAGATAGTCCACAGACGACTCCTTAATACGGAGGTCAGCAACCGGCGGCTCTAGAGCCGCATGTGGCTCTTTAGCGCCGCCCTAGTGGCTCCCTGGACCTCTTTCAAGGATGTGTGAAAATGAAAAAAGATGAAAGAAAAAAATAAATTTTTTGTTTTAATATATTTTCTGTAGGAGAACAAACATGACACAAACCTTCCTAGTTGTTAGAAATCCCACTGTTTATGTTATACATGCTTCACTGATGAGAGTTTTTGGCAAGCACCGTTTTGTCCGACTAATTTCAGCGATCCTTGAACTCATCGTAGTTTGTTTACATGTACAACTTTCTCCGTTGCTGCCACAGAAAGACATGTTTTATGCCACTCCCTTGTTGTCTCATTTTGTCCACCAAATGTTTTATGCTGTGCGTGAATGCACAAAAGTGATTTTATTGATTTGCTGGAGTGCCTATCAGGCATATATATATATATATATATATATATATATATATATATATATATATATATATATATATATATATATATATATATATATATATATATAGGGGCGGCATGGCGTAGTGGGTAGAGCGGCCGTGCCAGAAACCGCCAGACATCCAAATCGCTGCCGTTGTGTCCTTGGGCAGGACACTTCACCCTTGCCCCCGG
>NC_084746.1:26639051-26749051 GCF_033978785.1 Entelurus aequoreus
AAAACATTTGGAATGACCAAACCATGTTGGTCTACACTACAGTTTTGTAAATAATACAGAAAAGTAAACTACACACAAAAAAAAATCCGCACAACTTACCGTAAAATACCAGCAGTTGTGGTTGCCAGAAATTCACCGTAAGAAATATAGTCACGATGTTTACGACATTACGGTATGTTGATGTTGAATCTGATAATTTTACAGTTGATAACTATTTTTGCCTAAGGTAAATTACTATGAAAAAAGTGATATATTGTTAAACCTGTTTACAAAAAAAAACTATAGTATTTACGGTAAAATACTCGTAGCTGTGGTTGCCAGGAAATCACAGTAAAACAAATTAGGGCCAATTTTAGGGTTGCCAATTAGCTTATCCACCTGGTGCATGTCTTTGGAGGTTGGAGGAAGCCGCAGTATCCGGAGAGAACCCGCACAGAAAGACCCATAGCCCAGAAATTGAGCCTAGGACTTTCTCACTGTGAGGCACAAGCGCTAACCACTTTTCCACCGTGCTGCCCTGTCAGCAATACCGGTAACTGCAAAATGCCTTTGTTTAACTTGAAATTATTTGTATAACCTTTCACTGGACAACTCACAACATGGCCTTCCGCAACATGTTCCTTCAAGTGAGTTTTACAAATGAGCCTTAAATGCTCCATATCTGTTAAATAGCTGTTTGCAACCTGTTCCAACACACATGTGTGGTTCATTTTGATGCAGGTCACCGTGAAGCACAATGACACAATACCTCAATGTCTGAACAGACTTGCCACAAAAATACAAGAAAACATGTTGTTAATGCTTAAAATAACCCCTACAACAATTAAGGTATGCTGTAAATGTCAATGTACAATCAGCAAAATCTTTAATTTAGACAAAATAATAATACCGTAAATATTTTTATTTGCTAGCTTGTGACATTACAGTATTTGCAAATGCATTGTACAATTTTTCATTATATTCACAGTAAAGTCTTGTGTTTTCTACATATTGTAAGCATATTAATTTGGTGACCTACTGTTTCTTAGATTGCAGGAATCCACTGCCTTTACTACTGTGATAAACTATTTTTGATCTTACGGTCTTTTACTGTTGCTATTCAACAAACGTGTGGGCTTTAATGTGCCCTCACATGTCTCATTTCCTTTGTTTCTGTTTCTCTGTTTTGTCCCACTTCCGTTGCTAAACGAGGTCACCAAAATCTTACAAAAGGCTCCCAATATAAGCTCAACCACAATAACAAACATAGTAACCTGAAAAGAATACCTTGTGGATCTCATTATCTTGTACAGGTGCCTTTTGATGGTAGATGTGTCAATTTTTGCAATGCAAATACTCTACCTGCGTTGCACAAATGCCACATCATCACCCATGTATGCAAATTAAATGTTATATCTATTAGGTCGGAATGCAAATGTTGTTAGCAGGAGAGTTTACAATGATGTCTAAAAAAAAATAAAAAATGAAAAACTCACAGTATAATTGTGACTGAAATATATTTTGTCAGCCCCGGACTCCCTTCCCCGCTTGTATTATTGGATGTCTTGCTGCTGTATAAATCTCAGCGCCGTGCGTGTCACTTGTCATGCTTGCAACGACACAAGCTATTTGTCACTTTCCTCACATCATTCTGCATGCGGATCTTTAAAAGAGACAATAGGGATCTCATACATGCAACTGTCAGCGTTTGGCTATGTCAACAGTGACAAATCTTCTATGAAGCAGCACAGCAATGGACTAATATTAGTGTCACTTTGTCGAAACACCTGCAGTGCCTCTGCATGTTGGACCATAATCCCTTTTAATAGCTCACTGCCTGGTATTGTACGGCAATACTCTATTGGAAGGTCCATGTTGCCTGGTGGTATTGTTAACCCGTGCGAGCTTCAGAATGTAAGTGAATGGTGCAAAACAGGCTGTGGGAGAAAATAACATAGAATCAGCATGTCCTACTCGATGGCACTTTCCACGGAGAAGGACGAAGAAAAAGGAAAAGTCTAATCAGATAAATGGCTCCTGGATTTGACGGTTGCGTGTGTTCCGGCCGCTGATAACCGTGTAATTTGGATTCAGAAATAATGGATTTTGATGGGTGCTCTGCAAAACCGGATCAGATAGAAGGAGCGAGAAGGTCCTTTGTGTTAAAAGCGCTGTAACCCACAGTGACAGGATCCACTACATCAGGCTTATCTGCTCCGATGACACGCAATACGCACGAATTGATGAAAATAGAAATATTCTGTTCAAAAGTCGAACAATTAACAATTGTAATTATCATGCAAGTATAAAAACAAGTCCAGCATTGTAAAAACAATACAACTGTTACGTTTGGGTTTGGTCTGGAACCCCATTATGCAGAGACGGCAGTGGTAGTAGCGCAGGTAAAGATTTTTTATTTAATTACCCCAAAAAAAGATGTGCAGCTGGGAAGTGCACAAAGCAAACAAACAAGCAAACAAAACAAAACAAAGATCCAGTGCCGTTCTACAGATGAACATGGCTTGAGAGGCTTACTGATTGGCAACCAGGGACAGGTGTGTCCTGATTGCTGATCAAGGACAGATGAGGCAAACAGGAAGTTGAACTGAAAATAGGAGCGCTATAAAAGGAAACAATACAAAACACAGACACATAAATAAACAAAGTCCAAACCTGTCATGACAGTTATGTCTCCTAAAAACAGACTTTTATGCAAAGTGCCGTGGATGCACAGGTGGTCCACGGGTTGTGAGCGAGTTTTGTTCCTACAGCGTGTTGTAGCGTAAGTCCTAAATTAAAGGGGATCTGCACTTTTTTTTGGAATGTTGCTTATTGTTCTCAATCCTTCTGAGAGACAAGAACACATGTGTCTTCTTTGGAGGGGATTTTAAAGATAATAAAAAACGCTTGGAAGATGCGGCTAATGGGAGTCACCTTTGTAGCCTTCGTAGCCCTCTAACACAACTTCAAAACCCCCCATTAACATTTTGTATACACACTGCATACTGTATATAATGTAGTAACAGACACGTTCATAACAATATGTAATATGTACCAGGCACGGGTAATTGCTACCGTATCCATTCAAATGTAAAAGCTCCCTCAGTGTGGCTGCTGGTGAGACTCACTGTATTCCTTCCGCATGCGCTGTAACTGCAAGCTTCATTTTCACCCATCAAAATTAAGTGTTTAATTAATTTAAAGGATGTTACCAAGACATAATGTATAACACATCTCATTTTTCAACATAATTATTCGTCACGCAAGTGTAAAAAGAAGCTAGCCACAGTAAAATGTTGTAAAGAATCAAACCGTCTATATAAGGGGTGTATAAACGAAACTATGAATGAACACATGTGGAGTTATGGACTCAAAACAAAAAGGTGAAATAACTGAAAACATGTTTTATATTCTAGTTCCTTCAAAATAGCCACCTTTTGCTCTGATTACTGCTTTGCACACTCTTGGTATTCTCTCGACGAGCTTCAAGAGGTAGTCACCTGAAAAGTTTTTCACTTCACAGGTGTCATAGTTTTGATGCCTTCAGTGAAAATCTACAATGTAAATAGTCATGAAGATAAAGAAAACGCATTGAAATGAGAAGGTGTATCCAAACTTTCGGCCTGTACTGTATATACAGTATATATATATATATATATATATATATATATATATACATACATACACACAATGTATATATATACTGTATATATATATACATGTATATATATATATATATATAGTTATTTATACAGTTCTGAAGTTTTGATTGATTGATTGAGACTTTTATTAGTAGGTTGCACAGTGAAGTACATATTCCGTACAATTGACCACTAAATGGTAACACCCGAATACGTTTTTCAACTTGTTTAAGTTGAAAAACTTAAACAAGTTTTGTTTCATCTGTATCATGAATCTGTATTGATTCATGATACAGATACTGTATATACTATCAGATATATACTATCATCATAATACAGTCATCACACAAGATAATCACATTGAATTATTTACATTATTTACAATCCGGGGTGTGGAGGGTGGTGGGGGGGGTTAGGTTTGGTTGTTATCATCAGTCATCAACAATTGAGAATAGAGAAATGGATATTTGAACAGTGTAGGTCTAACTTGGTAGGATATGGACAGCAAGTAGTGGACAGAGAGAGAGAGAGAGAGAGAGAGAGAGAGAGAGAGAGAGAGAGAGAGAGAGAGAGAGAGAGATCAGAAGGCATAAGAAAAAGTAACTGCATTTGATTGTTTACATTTGATTATTAACAATCCAGGGAGGGTGTTAGTTTAGGGTTGTAGCTGCCTGGAGGTGTACTTTTATTGCGGTTTTGAAGGAGGATAGAGATGCCCTTTCTTTTATACCTGTTGGGAGCGCATTCCACATTGATGTGGCATAGAAAGAGAATGAGTTAAGACCTTTGTTAGTTCGGAATCTGGGTTTAACGTGGTTAGTGGAGCTCCCCCTGGTGTTGTGGTTATGGCGGTCATTTACGTTAAGGAAGTAGTTTGACATGTACTTCGGTATCAGGGAGGTGTAGCGGATTTTATAGACTAGGCTCAGTGCAAGTTGTTTAACTCTGTCCTCCACCTTGAGCCAGCACACTTTGGAGAAGTGGGTAGGAGTGAGGTGGGATCTGGGGTGGAGGTCTAGAAGTAATCTGACTAGCTTGTTCTGGGATGTTTGGAGTTTAGATTTGAGGGTTTTGGAGGTGCTAGGGTACCAGGAGGTGCATGCGTAATCGAAAAAGGGTTGAATGAGATTTCCCGCCAGAATCCTCAAGGTGCTTTTGTTGACCAGAGAGGAGATTCTATAGAGAAATCTTGTTCGTTGGTTGACCTTTTTGATTACCTTGGTTGCCATTTTATCACAGGAAAGATTAGCCTCTAGGATGGAACCTAGGTAGGTGACCTCATCTTTCCTGGTGATAACAATGTCACCTGCTTTTATAGTGGTGTACTTATATAGATATAAAATATATGTGTAATGTAATTAGATAGCATCTAAATAAATTTGATATTTAAATCACCACACTTTCTTTCTTTCTTTTAGTTTATTTCGAACATGAACACATTTATATCATAATACATCACACAATTTCATATCATTTCATTTACATCATGCCCGAAAAGGAGTAGGAAGAAGCAAAGCTTATTTAATCCTACCCCTTTCCCACTTCAAAGCATTTACAATTATATAAAATCATTTACTGACCTTTTTATATAATAAAATAACATCTATGAATTAGTATATACAACAGTTTGTAATATGTAATTAATTAATTCAGTCATTATTAACATACTGAGATGAAGAATATTTTCAATAAGGTTGGAAGTTTTTCTCATAATTCTTCTTCTTTGTACTTTGTAAGCACTATTAATTTAAACAACCTCTTAAACTGGATCATGTCAGTACAATTTTTAACTTCTTTACTTAATCCATTCCATAATTTAATTCCACATACTGTTATGCTAAAAGTTTTAAGTGTTGTACGTGCATATAAATGTTTTAAATTATTTTTTCCTCTAAGGTTATATTTCTCCTCTTTAGTTGAGAAGAAATGTTGTACATTCTTTGGTAGCAGGTTATAGTTTGCTTTGTACATCATTTTAGCTTTTTGCAATTTTACCAAATCACCTAACTTTAATATTTTTGACTTAATAAATAAAGGGTTTGTATGTTCTCTATATCCAACATTATGTATTATTCTAACTGATCTTTTTTGTAACATGGTTAACGACTAGCGCACATTTGTAGTTATTTCCCCATATTTCTGCACAATAACTCAGATATGGTAACACTAGTGAGCAGTAGAGAATATGAAGTGATTTTTGTCCCAGGACGTGTTTTGTTTTATTCATTATTGAAATGTTTTTTGCTACCTTATGTTGTATGTTTTGTATATGAGATTTCCAGTTCATTTTATCATCTATTAATACTCCCTAAAATCTGGTTTCTTTTACCCTTTCGATGTCTACTCCGTCTATTTGTATTTGCGTATGATGCTCTTTCCTACTATTACCAAATAGCATTATTTTAGTTTTACTAAAATTCAAAGATAGTCTGTTTTTGTCAAACCATCTTTTTAATTTGTTCATTTCTTCTGTTATTATTTGTATTATTTCTGTGTGTTCTCTCCTGAACAGAAAGCAGTTGTATCATCTGCAAATAAAACTAACTTTAAGTCCTTTGTAACTTTACAAATGTCGTTTATATAAAGATTAAACAATTTTGGTCCCAGTATTGATCCCTGCGGCACACCACAGGATATATCTAGCCGTGTTGACATATTTTCACCCATCTTCACATATTGCTTCCTGTTGGTTAAATAGCTTCTTACCCAGTTCAATACCAAACCTCTGATGCCATGTCGTTCTAATTTTTGTATTAAAATATCATGATTAATTGTATAAAATGCTTTTGTTAAGTCCATGAATACTGCTGCCGCACATTCTTTACCATCTATTGCATTGGTAATTTCCTCTGTTATTTTAATTAATGGTATTGATGTTGAGATATTTGCTCGAAATCCATATTGGTTCTCCACGAGCGTCCCACTTTTGTTAATAAATAAATCTAATCGACTATTGAATAATTTTTCCATGATTTTGGAGAATTGTGGAAGTAATGAAATTGGTCTGTAGTTAGTAAACTGGTGTACGTCTCCATTCTTATAGATTGGTACGACTGCAATTTTCATTTTGTCTGGGAATTTTCCGGTTAAAAATGATACATTGGTGATATATGTCAGAGGTTCTGAAATGTCTTCTATAACCTTTTTTATCGTTACCATATCTATTCCATGACAGTCAGTTGAAGTCTTGTATTTACAATTTTTTACAATTTTGATTATTTCTTCTTTTGTTACACTTTTAAGAAACATGGAATTGGGATTTCTGTCTATGAGCTCACTCAAGTCCTCAACTGACCCATCATCTGCATTTGGAATTCTTTGATCCAGATTTGTTCCGATATTAACAAAATAATCATTGAAACGTTCAGCTATTTGGTTCATATTGTCATTTTTTGTATGTCCATCTAGAAAGTACTGGGGGTAATCTTTCTTAGCACCATTTTTAATGATGCTATTTAGGATGCCCCATGTTGCTCTCATGTTGTTTTTGTTCTTGTTTAATAATTGACTGTAGTATTCCTTCTTACATGTTCGTAGTATACCAATTAGCTTGTTTTTATATTTCTTATACTTATTTTCTGCCTCTATAGATCTTTGTGTTATAAATATTCGATACAATGTGTTTTTTTTGTGACAAGCATTTTTCAGTCCTTTTGTCATCCACGGTTGGTTGTTTTTCTTTTGCTTCTTACTACGTACTTTCCATGGGCAATGTTTATCATAGAGTGTTAGAAAGGTGTTGACAAAATTCCCATATGCATCATCTACATCATTTTCATTATATACATTGTCCCAACTTTGTTTCCTCAGATCCTTCTTGAAGAAAATCATTCCTTCCTCCGTGCATAGTCTTTGAAATGTCTTTTTGTCAATGTTCTTCTTCCTGTAGTTCCCATCATAAATAGTAAAGACTGGCAGATGGTCGCTGATGTCGGTTGTTAACAGTCCACTTGTTATATTATTATCAAAGACATTAGTGAATATATTGTCAATAAGTGTAGCACTGTGACTTGCAATTCTGGTTGGCCTTGTGATTTGAGGATACAAACTCATACTATAAATTGTATCTGTGAAATCATTAATGGACTTTTGCTTGTTGGGGTTCAAGAGATCAATGTTGAAGTCTCCACATAAAAAGAGTACTTTTTGACTGATTCCATTGAAAGTTCCCTTAATCCAGTCTTCAAATCCTTCAATACTTGAGTTGGGTGCCTTATATATACAACTGATAAATACATTTCTATTTCTTTCATGACATATCTCAATGGTTATAGACACTAAAACATTGTCAATAGCATGTCTTTTACCACCTTGTAATGGAAGTCCTTCATCACATATACAGGAACTCCGCCTCCATTCTTATTTACTCTATTAATATAATTGAGTTCATATCCTTCTAGTCCAAAGTCCATATCTTTTTTTGGATCCATCCATGTCTCTGATACAGCGATAATTTTGAAAGGTTCTTTAAAGTGTTCCAAAAATAATTTCATATTGTTAAAATTGGCATACAAGCTTCTGCAGTTAATATGAATAATTGACAGTTTGTTATTGGAATTAATGTTTGTGTTGTACTGTACTTCTGTATAATATAAACAATTATTGTCCATGTGAGAAAAAAAATGTATGTCTGGATCTATATCACTGTCCAATTCCGTCCTGTTATAGTCGGTGCTGGAAAAGGTTATAAATTCTCTGTTTGATTGATTATTGTTTGTTTGTGTCATGGTTGTGTTTAATTTTTTTATCGTTATTGATATTTATCCAGCTCTGCTATTTTCCTTATGACTATTGCTCTTGCTTCCTCTGGTGTTCCATTTAGTTTAATAAATATTTTACAGTTTGCTGTCCATGTTTGTTGTATTTTTCCTTGTTTTCCTAAGCTACATGCTTTTCTGGCTATGTCTGCGTTTTTCTTTGTTAAATGTTCATTTATGTACACGTCTGTTCCTTTCAGCTTCCTCCCTTGTTTTAGTAATGCGGTTTTATGTTTCCTATTGACAAATCTCATTATTATTACTGGTGCCGAATTATCTTTCTTCTTATGGAGTGGGTGGCAAGCTTCCACATTTGCCATGTCCATGAATATGCCTTTTGACTCCATGAATGTTGCCACTTGCCTCTCTGTGGAGATGTCCAAATTCCCGGGCTCTTCTCCACCATTGGCGGTCACCGCCCGAGCATATGAACGGGGCTTAATATTAAGCCCGGTCAAAATAACGTCATTTATTCTTGTGTATTGTTCCAGTTCATCCAGTCGGTCTGTTAACTGTTCTATTTGTAAAGTTTTTGCATCATTCTCGACTCGTAGAATTTTTACCTCCTCCACCAGCTGCATAATTGTCTGTTGGTACTGCTTAATGGCTGATACCTCTGCTGTTAAAAATTCAAGTGATCGCCTTATCTCCTCACCTTCATCAGGAGAGAGCACCTTCTTTGGCCCCATGTTGATTTTGGCCCCATGTTGATTTTGGCTGTCGCGGGTGTTTACCGCCTTCAGCCAAGGTTGTCCCCGGTCCCGTCGTCGCGAGGTGGTCCCGCTTCTGCTAGCTGCTGCTAGCCGCTAGCCGGGCCTCTCCCTTGCCGCTCTGCTGCTGTCACACGCCGCCGCGCGAAAGCTGTCGCTCTCGCCGCCGTGAGGTGGTGGTCCCACTGCTGCTGGCTGCTAGCCGGGCCTCTCCCTCGCCGCCCCGCTGCCGTCACTCGCCGCCGCCGTCACCTGCCGGTCCCGTCGTCACGAGGTGGTCCCGCTTCTGCTAGCCGGGCCTCTCCCTCGCCGCTCTGCTGCTATCACACACCGCCGCAAGAAAGCTGTCGATCTCGCCGCCGTGAGGTGGTGGGGTGGTGGTCCCACTGCTGCTGGCTGCTAGCCGGGCCTCTACCTCGCCGCCCCGCTGCCGTCACTCGCCGCCGCCGTCACCTACCGGTCCTGTCGTCGCGAGGTGGTCTTGCTTCTGCTAGCTGCTGCTAGCTGCTAGCCAGGCCTCTCCCTCGCCACCGACGTCTTCCGCAGGGTCCCTTCGCCGCTCCTGCCGGCTAGCCTCCTCTCTGTCTTCACTTCAGATAACACGCCGTCACTCCAAACTCAAAGTCTTTTTTTTTCTTTTTTTTTTTTCTATTAATATGGTCGTAAATGTGAATTTCTCCGGAAAGCCACGCTGCTTAGTCCGCCATCTTGGACCATCCGCATCCGCTTCCGGCCTTCACTTCCAAAACTTTGAACTTGAACTCCAGGTCCACCTTTGGCCCCTGGACTACCAGGTAATCCAGTTGCGTCTTCTGAGTCCACACAGGAGCTGTTTTCCTTCCTCTTAGCATGTCAACTAACTTCAGTTGTTTTTAAAAATTGTATTTATTACAACTGTGTGCTGTCTCAGAGTGATCTGTGATTACAGCTGTTTTTACACGTAATCTGCGATCACAATGCTATAAATCTGCATGTTAATTAAATACCAAATAGAAGAAGGAAGTTTTCCAAACATGTAAGAATACAGTGCAAACTGCAGTAAAGCCATATTTTCGAGGTTAATCACGAATCCGCTGTAATACAGATGCACGTGCACAAGCACGCATTACAACGCTTTCTTTTGCCTCGCAGCAAAGTGTTGATTGTGACATAACAACAATCAATTGTACAAAAATAACACTTCACGCTTATACTTCACACTTTTATGTGAAGTACAAAAGATAAAACATTGAACATTATGAGTATGTGAAAGTTCCACCTTGTTTACTTCCCTGACAACCTCCTTAAAGTTTTGTAATCAATCAGCAATATCAAGTAGCTAAAATGCGCCAAACATGAGGAAGTATGGAGAGAGAGTTTTGCATATTACCCACCATGCACTGTAATGGATTTACGTATGTGTAATTTTAACGTTTTTTGTAGCGTTCACAAAGTTCAATGAGCAGGAGGTGTGTTATGTGCGACCGTGGGTTGACTTTATTTGTTGGTTATAGTTCATTTATACCACGACTGGTAGGGGTGTGGGAAAAAACCGATTCGAATTTGAATTGCGATTCTCACGTTGTGCGATTCAGAATCGATTCTCATTTTTAAAAAATCGATTTTTTTTGTTGTTGATTTTTTGTATTATTTTTGATTGTTTTGGGGGGTTTTTTAATTAATTAATCCAACAAAACAATACACAGCAATACCATAACAATGCAATCCAATTCCAAAACCAAACCCGACCCAGCAACACTCAGAACTGCAATAAACAGAGCAATTGGAGACACAAACACGACACAGAACAAACCAAAAGTAGTGAAACAAAAATGAATATTATCAACAACAGTATCAATATTAGTTACAATTTCAACATAGCAGTGATTAAAAATCCCTCATAGACATTATCATTAGACATTTATAAAAATAAAAATAAATGAACAATAGTGTCACAGTGGCTTACACTTGCATCGCATCTCATAAGCTTGACAACACACTGTGGCCAATATTTTCACAAAGATAAAATAAGTAATATTTTTGGTTCATTTAATAGTTAAAACACATTTACATTGTTGCAATCAGTTGATAAAACATTGTCCTTTACAATTATAAAAGCTTTTTACAAAAATCTACTACTCTGCTTGCATGTCAGCAGACTGGGGTAGATCCTGCTGAAATCCTATGTATTGAATGAATAGAGAATCCTTTTGAATCGGGAAAAAATCGTTTTTGAATTGAGAATCGTGTTAAATTGAAAAAAAAAAATCGATTTTGAATCGAATCGTGACCCCAAGACTCGATATTGAATCGAATCGTGGGACACCCAAAGATTCACAGCCCTAATGACTGGGAAAAGTTGTTTGGAATGGGTCACGTCCATCCATCCATTTTCTACTGCTTGTCCCTTTCGGGGTGGCGGAGGGTGCTGGAGCCTATCTCAACTGCATTCGGGTGTTGGCAGGGTACATCCTGGACAAGTCTCCACCTCATCGCAGTGGAATGGGTCACAGTCCCTTCCAAATGAAAGTAATGGTCATTGACCATCGATTCGGACTTCGGCCACAAGAGGGTGGCAAGAGCACTCCGACCCAATTCGCAGGCGACCGAGCACACTAAAAAATGCTGGGTTATTTTGATAACCCAATTTATGAGTTGCGAGTGTTGGGTTCAATTTTGGAGTTATTTTTTTGAAAAGCAATCCATTTTTTGGGTTATAGGGGTATTTTTTAACTCAATTTCTGGGTTTTCAAAGAAGCATTTTTGGGGTTTTTTCAACGAGTAACGCATTTTGGGGTGAAAGGCTTTTTTTTTTTTTTATTAAAAATTTACTTTTTTCTTGAAGGGAATTTTATTCTGGATTAATCTCATTAAACTTATTTACATCTTATGTACATGAAAATATATGAGCATGCTGTATACCACTGTTTTTCAACCTTTTTAGAGCCAAGGCACATTTTTTTCATTAAAAAAATACAGAGGCACACCACCAGCAGAAAAGGTTAAAACATTTTAACTCCACCAGGTTGTCGTGCCTTATTTTGAGTTTGTTGTTGTTTCCTGTGTGTAGTGCTTTAGTTCCTGTCTTGCGCTGTTATTTTGGTGACCCTTCCTGTTTTGTTGGTTTTCTCCTGTAGCAGCTTCACGCCTTCCTTTGAGTGCTATCGCCCGCACCTGCTTTGTTTTTGCAATCAAGGCTATTTAAGTTGTGCGTACGCTATCCTTTTTTGTGGGGACATTGTTGATCGTCATGTCATGTACGGATGTGCTTTGTGGACGCCGTCTTTGCTCCACACGCTGTAAGTTTTTGCTGTCATCCAGCATTCTGTTTTTGTTGACTTTGCAGCCAGTTCAGATTTACTTTTGTTTTACATAGCCATCCCTATGCTTCAGTGCCTTTTCCTAGCGGGACTTGCCTTTTGTTAATTTTTGGTTTAAGCGTTACATACGTTTTTTACCTGCACGCTGTCTCCCGCTGTGCTCTGCATATTGGGATCACGACAAACCATCCTCGACGCGATCCGACTTCTACAAAGCAATGAACTACCTGCTGCCACCTACTGGTATGGAGTATTACAAGAATACCCTGCCAAGCTCTACACAGCACAGGCACTAGACAACGGCACATTATTAGGATTATTGATTTGCAAAAAAACATTTTTTGGACCAATTAGGTTAAGTTGCATAATTTCCCACGGCACACCAGACAATATCTCACGGCACACTAGTGTACCGCGGCACAGTGGTTGAAAATCACTGCTGTATAGAACTACTATGACCATACACGGCAATTCTTGTAAAAAATGTCACTCATGCTTTTGAGTATATTTTAATGGAATAAAAATAATTTTGATCAGTAGTTGGGAAGGAGTAGGACAAACCAGCAGTAAAATGTATAGTTTTTAACCAACTATTGGGTCTAGGAGCGCTAAGTCGCGCAACCCAATAGTTGGGATTGGAATAACCCAAGATTGTAATGAGCATAACTCAGTTTTTGTGTTAAATAAATTCAACCCAATAGTTGGGTTATGAATCAACCACCATTGAATTAGCATAACTCAACTTTTGGGTTACATAATTTAACCCAATAGTTTGGTTGCGAATAACCCAACATTAAGTTATCATAACTCAACTTTTTGGTGGGGTTAACGCAAAAGTTGAGTTGAAAAAATAAACCCAAAATGTTGAGTTAAAGTAACTGAAATGAGGGGTTTGTCCTTTTCTGAACTAGCAGTTGGTTTAAAATTGGGTTATTTTTAACCCAACATTTTTTAGTGTGTAGTAAGCCACAAACACGCTGCGGGCCAATCTTCTTGTTGCCGTAGTTTGGACACCATTGGTCCAAACACTGAACTAAATTGAAGTTTCTTTATTTTACATATTGTACATACTTCTTCTCATGTTGTGGTCGTATTATTTTGTATTTGTTTGGGTAAGTATTAAAAACATTTACATATTTACTAATAACCGTCTGGAACTGACTTATGCTGTCTTTAAGTTAAAGTGGAATGTAATTGTTTCTTTGGCGTCAGCTAGCGGCCACATCATTTATTAAGGTAAAATCATAAATTGAATGATGCAGACACGTTTATTACTAACACACTTCTGCGAATGGAGACCTTGTATATGTAAGTAATAAGCAACTATCATTTTTTGATAATTATTTATTTTGACAAATGTGCTGTTTGACACTGCAATATTGTTCAATTAAGGGCACTTATTGCGTATGTCTACCTTGTGTGCTATTGTGTACTTAGCTGTTGTGTAGCTGCTAGCTCCTAGTCGCATAAAGCCTACCATGTTTTCGTAAATGACTTCACAAAAATACAAGAAAAGACTTATAGGGAGACATTTTGATGTTAGCTGGCTATCCAGTAAACGCACTGCTTGTATCAGAACGCTTGTTTCAGAGATTTTAAAAGCAAGCCGATAATTTAATATCAATATCATATCTATATTCTTTTAAACTACAGATGTTGGAGTGGCGCTAAACTTTTTTTAAAGGGAGTGTTGTTGCATCAGACACCACAAACATTCATTTTTTTATAAAATACTATGTAATCGTTCTCAGATAACACACACATTTTACAAAAAGAATGCACAAAGCGGATCATTTGAACGTTTTGAGAGGTTCCCTCGTATGTTAATAAATGGGTGTGTGCCTGATGCATGCCTGTGGTTGACATGAACCCACAAAACTAATGCAACACTGATTAAAGCGCTCTCTTTTTCCCATGGTCTTTTCTTTTTTGTTGTATTTTCATATGTTTCCAAAAGTGAATCAGTGCATCAATGGCCTCATACACACACACACACACACACACACACGCACACGCACACGCACACGCACGCACGCACGCACGCACGCACACACACACACACACACACACACACACACACACACACACACACACCCCTTGCCTTCATAAACCACAGCAACATTAGGTAAATTAGATTATGCACAAACATTTATCTGTAACGAAACACATCTGTAAAAAAGGATGACGCACGCGGGGACATTTATTTTCATTGCAGCAACCAATGAAGACAAAAGACTATAGGAGATAAAGATGATGTTCTAATAGAAGTATCTTGTTTTCTCTTCATTACATACCATCACATTTCAGTTTGCTGCTCTCCTAACATTTCACATGGGGACAAATGCAGTAATGCCGTTTTTATTAAACTTTTGCTCTTGTCATTTGTTCTCTGTCACAAAGTATTTTTATTATCTGGTAGCTGACACACACTGGCCAAAAAAAAGCAGCCTTTGCAAAGTTAATAATGTTCTCTTTTGCTCAGGCAATGACCATTTTTCCTTTGGATTGTTTATCCATAAAAAATGTGGAAATAATCTAGGTGTTAGGTGATGAGAGTTCATAATATTTTGGGTTTTATTTTTGTATTTTTTTTTACTTACCGTATTTTCCCGACCATAGGGCGCACCGGATTATAAGGCGCACTGCCGATGAATGGTCTATTTTCGATCTTTTTTCATATATAAGGCACCGGATTATAGGGTGCATTAAAGGAGTCATATTATTATTGTTTTTTTCTACATTGAAAACACTTCTTTGTGGTCTACATAACATGTAATGGTGGTTCTTTGGTGAAAATGTTGCATAGATTATGTTTTACAGATCATCTTAAAGCCGCTTTCTGACAGTCGCTTCAGGATGCGCTGTTTTGTTGGCGGTCTTATTTACGTGGCTCACCTCCGGTATGTTTTAGCCCATTCATGGCAGATATAAGTAAGAACTTTACACTACGTTATATTAGAAATGGCAACAGCAGAGGATGAATGTCCCATAACAAGAAGATGGAGAAAAAGAAGAAGCTTATCGACTACGGTGTCTGCATGGACTACAAAGGCGGACTTGCGCAATATTTCAGGACTTATGCAGATCCCAAATACAGATCAGCAGGTACCAGAAGGTAGGAAAAGTTGCTTTTGCATAATATTGCGAAACAAAACGCCAAATAATATATCTCACCTTGTATGTAGAAGCACAGTACAATCCATCATCATAGCTTACCAAAGTCGTACTAAAACATTTTGATAGATTTTTGAGCGCCGTGTGTAATGTTCTATATTTTCATTGGAACATATAACATGTTGTTTGTTGGTGTTTACTTGAGTCATATTGCAGTCTACACATTTTTATTGTGTTTGACTGCCATTACTGGTCACAACTATCATTACATCATGTACCAAATAAAATTGCTTCGAGGTCGGTAAGCAAAACCAGAATTATTCCGTACATTAGGCGCACCGGGTTATAAGGCGCACTGTTGAGTTTTGAGAAGAAAAAAACGATTTTAAGTGCGCCTTATAGTCGTGAAAATACGGTATTTATTATTATTTTTTTGCTCTATTTGGTATGTGGAGTCTAAATCTCTTTACTATGAATTACATTTATGGCGCTCCCTATTATTTGTGGTCACAATGCTTTGGAAAACATGCCAGCATACATACAAAACAAGCAAAATGATACCATAAGATGCATAATGTTTTTAAACCTAATTATTATTACAAATGTGTTTTTATGGTAACATTGTGCTGACTAAACTGTCAGTATTTTACTGTAAAATCTGCTGACTTTTTTACAGGACCTCCAAAATGGAATAATCAATAAATAAACAATCAATGACTTTTGGGCAATTAGTTAATAGTGCCCTTTTTAAACACTTTTGCTTGAAGGCGGCCATATTTTTGAACAAATCGTGCTAAAATTTTACACAGCTATCCTTGTCAGTCCCCCGAAGATGTGTGACAAATTCTGTGGCGATTTTGGCAAACACTCTAAAGCAGGGGTGTCAAACTCATTTTAGATCGCGGGCCACATGGAGACAAAACTACTCCCAAGTGGGCCGGACTGGTAAGATCACGGCACGATAACTTAAAAACAAAGACAACTTCAGATTGTTTTCTTTGTTTAAATATAGAACAAGCACATTCTCAAAATGTACAAATCATAATTTTGTTGGGATTTTTTTTTTTACACTTACATGTTGCGGTTAATAGCATTCTATCTTTATTCGTCGTTATTTATACTTTCTGAATAAATGATGTGATAATGTTGATCAGTCATCTCATTGGTGTTAATTTTCAATATATCAAGATAAGAAACAAATAATAAAAATCAAATTACAGAATGTTATTTATGTATTTTGCTCATTTTCCTCGTCTGGTGCACTAATCTCATTTTTACATATGTAGCATAATCTACAAAGATAGAAAGAATTGCTATTGCGACATCTAGTGGACACATTCAGAACAGCAGTTTCTTTCATTCAAAAATTTCGGCTCATTTTTATATTCAGCAAACTCATCCCGCAGGCTGGATAAAACCTGTTCGCAGGCCTGATCCGGCCCACGACACCCCTGCTCTAAAGTTACCCGAGGTGATTTGTAGAGCGTATTTAGCTGTGTGATGAATTCGAAGTCCAACTTTTAAGGTTAATAACCCATCTGTGGCATATTTAGCAGAAAAATAATAGCACAGGCAACACAAAAGTGCTGCACATTCTGCCAAATGTTCATCTTTTTGTGTGCTGTGGTTCAGGAGTAGAAGCTTACACAAGCAAATGCAGCTCCTAATTAGACCTTGCAGGTGTACCTAATGTTGTGTCTAATGCAATGTGTCTTTCCTGCTCACTAACAAGCTAATAGTAAATGGGGGGAGTGTGAAAGCGAGCATCATTAAATGTGGCAGTGAGTTGCACCTCCAAGCATCACCGTGGGGAGAGATTAACCCCACCCCTCCGGGCGTTTGAAGTGGCTGTCTGATGCAAAAAGCGCCACAGAAGTAAACGCTCCCACACTTTAGCCCCCATGCTAATACTACTTCATATGAATCACAACTCTTATCTCTCCAGCCTGGTGATGATGTCACTTTTGCCCTGCGGAGAAGTAATCAGGCCCCTTGCAAGCCCGGAGGCCCCTCGCATCCCCCTGAGGAGGCATCACTCTTTGATAGTTGTCTTATTCGCTATGTAAGACCACTTCAGACCCGCCCATAACAAACATACTTGGTAATCTCCTTCGTTAGAAGTGCGGAATAATGCGCCACAAGCCTTGCTGCATGGGCATGTGCCTGTAGCGCATGTGTTAATATCAAAGCAGACCAAGTGCAATGCCTCGCAAGTTGTGTGAATATATGTTTATATATTAGTGATGGGTGAATGACGCCTTAGTGACTGTATGGCACACTCACTAGCTGTATTGACAATGCACTGATACTGTGTTGGTGTTTCGTAATGGTCATCCACCATCTACCGGATTTAAAAAAGTCACTACATTTAAAGGCCTACTGAAACCCACTACTACCGACCACGCAGTCTGATAGTTTATATATCAATGATGAAATCTTAACATTGCAACACATGCCAATACGGCCGGGTTAGATTAGTAAAGTGCAATTTTAAATTTCCCGCGAAATATTCTGCTGAAAACGTCTCGGTATGATGACGTTTGCGCGTGACGTCACGGGTTGTAGCAGACATATTGGGACACCATTGTGGCCAGCTATTAAGTCGTCTGTTTTCATCGCAAAATTCCACAGTATTCTGGACATCTGTGTTGGTGAATCTTTTGCAATTTGTTTAATGAAAAATGAAGACAGCAAAGAAGAAAGCTGTAGGTGGGAAGCGGTATATTAGCGGCTCGCTGCAGCAACACAACCAGGAGGACTTTGAGTTGGATAGCAGACGCGCTACCGTGAGTACGCAGCTTTGGCTTCCAAACCGCGACAAAATGGTCCGAAAAATACGGTACATCTTCTTTTCCAACTACGGAAAATATGTTGCAATAAGTTGTGTGACCCCATTTATAACGCCCTAAGTGACTGTAAAGTAATTATTTAGATGACTACTTTCTACTTTTACTTCAAGGGATATTACTATAAAGCAACGTTAATCTTACTTGAGTACAACTTGTGGCTCCTCTTCCCACCTCTGTTTGTGGTAACAGAGACTTGATTAGCATTACATTGCATGTGTCCCTACAGGAAATGTATGCACATGTCTCACGTACACGCACACACACACACACACACACACACACACACACACACACACACACACACACACACACACACACACACACACACACACACACACACACACACACACACACACACACACACGCCTCAGTATGGCACTTCCTCCTGTCCTGCTGCTCTAGTCCTCAAAGCTCTTCAGCCTCCATGCAGGGTGCGGACACTCCTTTCTCATTCTCATGCTAATAACGCTAAGCTAGCTGCACTCCCCATTTTGCCTGTCAACTCGCATTTATGTTGTTTTCCTTTTCTTCCTTTTTTTTTTTTTTTGTTCAATCTTTTTTCAGCTTGTTCCGTCAGGTTCCTTGGGTTTTTAAAGACCCACTCCGGGTGAACCCCGCCCCCAACCCTCCACA
The DNA here is from genome assembly GCF_033978785.1 of Entelurus aequoreus. Classification (NCBI taxonomy): domain Eukaryota; kingdom Metazoa; phylum Chordata; class Actinopteri; order Syngnathiformes; family Syngnathidae; genus Entelurus; species Entelurus aequoreus. The sequence goes on from NC_084746.1 coordinate 26,658,034, forward strand.
CTTCTGGAACCAATTAAATGACACGGCCTTTCATAGTCCACACATGCCAGATCTATTCTGAGTCCCCTCAGCATCGCACCTCCACTTGTCCATTCTTGCTGTCCCACGCAAGGAGATTTCCATTCCTTTCTCTGCCTGGATGTTTGTGTGCGACTCATTGTAAGCTCAAGCCAACATAACGCTCGCCCGTTAGCCTAGCCGCTTTTTTGTCTGATCTTCCACCGCTCTGCCTGTTGGCTTATCCTCATTCAACGCTCTGACAATTTCTCTTGAGCGTCACAAATGTGCTCCTGATATATGAAGAAAAAAAAACTTTATTATAGTTCTGCTCACTCGGCGCCAACATGATGTGTTTTATCGCGCATTTTGCTCAACGCTTAATCGTAGCCGTGTTAAGCTCTGATCACTGTTGTTTTTTTTTTTACTCCACATCTGGTGTTTTTTATTTCTCTGTACAGAAAGAGTTGATAATGTTCCTCCACTCGGGCCTCATGAAAGTCGATCTGTGTAAAAGCAGGGTAGCGCGGTATAGACGATATAAATAATGTACATTTGGCATTATGGTTATTTCATGATAATGCATGTTAACACATTCTAGCTGTGTCCTGCAAATAACAGCTAACATGCCTCCACAGTGCAGCTTCTAAGGCCCCGTTTACACTAAGCCGGCTAAGGTTATCCAGGGTAAACCCCACCTAACCTTATCCTTGTTCACACACACACAATGGTCGTTTAAAAGCCCCCCACCCCACCGTCCGCCGGCGCAACACGACCTAGTACGCATGCGCGGAAAATGCACACGTCATTTTCACCTCCAGTTTTTGATTAATTGATTGAGACTTTTATTAGTAGGTTGCACAGTGAAGTTCATATTCCGTACAATCGACCACTAAATGGTAACACCCGAATAAGTTTTTCAACTTGTTTAAGTCGGGGTCCACTTAAATTGATTCATGATACAGATATATACTATCATATATACTATCATCATAATACAGTCATCACACAAGATAATCACATTGAATTATTTACATTATTTACAATCCGGGGTGTGGAGGGGGCGGGGGGTTAGGTTTGGTTGTTATCATCAGTCATCAACAATTGAGAACAGAGAAATGGATATTGGAACAATGTAGGTCTGACTCGGTAGGATATGTACAGCAAGTAGTGGAAATAGAGAGAGAGAGAGAGAGAGAGAGAGAGAGAGAGAGAGAGAGAGAGAGAGAGAGAGAGAGAGAGAGAGAGAGAGAGAGAGAGAGAGAGAGAGAGATCAGAAGGCATAAGAAAAAGTATCTGCAATTGATTGTTTACATTTGATTATTAATAATCCGGGGAGGGTGTTAGTTTAGGGTTCTAGCTGCCTGGAGGTGAACTTTTATAGCGGTTTTGAAGGAGGATAGAGATGCCCTTTCTTTTATACCTGTTGGGAGGGCATTCCACATTGATGTGGCATAGAAAGAGAATGAGTTAAGACCTGGGTTTAACGTGGTTAGTGGAGCTCCCCCTGGTGTTGTGGTTATGGCGGTCATTTACGTTAAGGAAGTAGTTTGACATGTACTTCGGTATCAGGGAGGTGTAGCGGATTTTATAGACTAGGCTCAGTGCAAGTTGTTTTACTCTGTCCTCCACCCTGAGCCAGCCCACTTTGGAGAAGTGGGTAGGAGTGAGGTGGGATCTGGGGTGGAGGTCTAGAAGTAATCTGACTAGCTTGTTCTGGGATGTTTGGAGTTTAGATTTGAGGGTTTTGGAGGTGCTAGGGTACCAGGAGGTGCATGCGTAATCGAAAAAGGGTTGAACGAGAGTTCCCGCCAGAATCCTCATGGTCCTTTTGTTGACCAGAGAGGAGATTCTATAGAGAAATCTTGTTCGTTGGTTGACCTTTTTGATTACCTTGGTTGCCATTTTATAACAGGAAAGATTAGCCTCTATAATGGAACCTAGGTAGGTGACCTCATCTTTCCTGGTGATAACAATGTCACCCGCTTTTATTGTGAAGTCATTGACTTTCTTAAGGTTGATGTGGGACCCAAACAGGATGGATTCCGTTTTACCCAAGTGTATGGATAGCTTGTTGTCAGCGAGCCAGGTGCAAGTTCTACAGAGTTCAGCATTGAGGATTTTCTCCACATGTGACTTGTCCCTGTCTGATACCAGCAAGGCCGAGTCATCCGCAAACAAGAACAATTCACAGTCGCATGCCGATGACAAGTCGTTTATGTATATTAGGAACAGTAAAGGCCCTAATATACTGCCTTGGGGGACTCCAAAGCTTACTGAGGGGGGGGGGGCGGTGCCGTTCACCTCTACCACCTGTTCCCTCCCCTCCAAGTAAGATTGCATCCAGCTCGATGAGGTTTTGTTAAATCCGATTGCTCTGAGCTTATCCAACAGTATAGCGTGGTTAACTGTGTCAAAGGCCTTCTGAAGGTCCAGCATGACAATGCCGCAGTATTTGCCCGCGTCCACCTCATGTTTGATGTGGTCGGTCAGATAGAGAAGGCATGTGTCAGTGGAGTGGTTAGTTCTGAAGCCGGATTGGAATTTGTACAGGAGTTTATTAGTGGCAAGGTAACTATCGACCTGTTCATAAACTATTTTCTCCATTACTTTCGAAATGGAACTGAGAATAGAAACAGGTCGGTAGTTGCCAGGTTCCAATTTGCTTCCTTTTGTAAAGAGGGGAGTTACTCTTGCTATCTTGAAATCTTTTGGTATTTGGCCTTGTGTAATTGAGAGGTTTATTATGTGCGTGATGATTGGGGCATTGATGGAGGCAGAGTCCCTGAGGAATCTGGAGGGAATATTATCAAGGCCCGTGGCCTTGTTTGGTTGGAGCGCGCTCAATTTTTTAAGCACCTCATCAGCTGTGACCATTTCTAATTTTAAATCATTGTTGGATACTCCTAGCTTTCTGTAGTAGGTTTTAATGTGTTCTACACCAAAGCGACCAGAGTGGTGGGACAGCTTGTTGACAAGAGTTGCGGCTATGCTGGTTAAAAAGGTGTTAAGTCTGCTTGCTACCTCCATTTTGTCTGTAATGAGGGAGTCAACCTCCTTGATGCTGATGTTGGTGAGTCTGGTTTTAAGTGTTGCTTTGTGTGCAAGTTCTTAAATGTAACTTATCTGAACAATATCCAGTGTTGTGGTATTTCAAATAACTGGAATCCAGTGTACTGTGGAGGCCTATTGTAGTGAATCACCTGAGCCCTCATAAATTAATCAAATCTTTAATGGACGTGTGAAAGTAAACAATGTGATAAAGAACATTTTACATCAATCAATCTAGGGATCTGGATATCTGGTCAGGACACTCCTCACTCTTTTGCCTTCACCTTCATTGTCCATTACTTTTTGGTGACTTTATATACTCTGGACCTAGACGTTGAGTCCGCGACATACATGGCGGACAATAACTGATACAGTCTGCTTTGCCAGTCCAAAAGCATTCACCGTTTTCCGTAGTCTTCCCTCGACGGCCAGGTAATACAAAGCATACGCTACCTTTTTTAGCACATCCACGAGAGCCCGCATCCATGTTGTCTCTCCTTCAACAAATGGACAAGGTTTTTCGGTAAGTAAAATAACAGCTGACCTGGACATTCGGAATTTCTCTTGCCGTCTGAGAAGTGTTGTATCCGAAATAGCTGCAATCACTTTGTCTTAAGGTACTCATGTGTGATTTCCACAAGCGTCTGTACAGACGGAGGGAGAAACATGGGCATGTCTGGATGACTCGCCTCCATATTTCCAGTGGTTAGCTCCGAGTTACGAAACAGCTTTATTATGAAGCTGGCTGTGGCGCGTTCTCTCCGATGTCACTTCCTGTGTGGGGTAAATAAATAAATGATAAATGGGTTATACTTGTATAGCGCTTTTCTACCTTCAAGGTACTCAAAGCGCTTTGACAGTATTTCCACATTCACCCATTCACACACACATTCACACACTGATGGAGGGAGCTGCCATGCAAGGCGCTACCAGCAGGGGTGAGGTCTTTCTGGCGTCACTTCCTCTCTGTACTTAGTTTGTAAACGATCAATGAGTCCATGCAAAGCTAAGTGCCGGAGATTCAATAAATACATGGCGCACTTACCCGTGTAAAAAATTGTCCGAGGAGGAGAACCTTAAACGCTGGTTTAGTGTGGCTGAAACGGTGCTTAGGTTAAATAATTATTCGTTTAAGGGGTTATCTTAGTTAGCTTAGTGTAGACATAGCCTAAAACAGTAATCCTTTTTTTAAATCACATTTTTTTTTCAGCTGACTCTTTACTGAGCATACTTGCCAACCTTGAGACCTCTGAATCCGGGAGATGGGGGGGTGTATATATCTTCAAGTATTTCTTATATATACTGTATATATATAAATAATCCGTTCATGAATGAGTATATCCGTTCGGCCACCGTGTTCAATGGAGAAGTCTGATCTACAAAATGTACCCCTTCCCCTTCGAGCTGTCCTGGATGAACTGAAATTATTTTTTCTAATAATTTTGGAACTTGCAAGTGTACTTCTTCTTCTTACTCGGCGTCGCCATGTTTCTTCTTTGTTCTCCTGCTTCGTCTCTGTTATGTGTTTGGACATTACTATTTGCCGTAGTTTTGAAGCAATGCATGATGGGAATCCGGATGTTGTGTGTCAGAGTATTAACGTGCCGGCTGGAATAAACACACGCTGAGAAATAGCTCCGTGCCTGCCTACTTTATGGGTTATGGATAAACCTAAGGATAACAGAGACATATATAATAGTCTCCTTTTCAGGTGAGAAAGGACGCTAAAGGCAGTGCCTTTAAGGCACGCCCCCAATATTGTTGTCCGGGTGGAAATCGGGAGAAATTCGGGAGAATGGTTGCCCCGGGAGATTTTCGGGAGGGGCACTGAAATTCGGGGGTCTCCCGGAAAATCGGGAGAGTTGGCAAGTATGTACTAAGGATGTATATAGCAGAGGTGTGGACTCGAGTCACATGACTTGGACTCGAGTCAGACTCGAGTCATGAATTTGATGACTTTAGACTCGACTTGACAAAATGTAAAGAGACTTGCAACTCGACTTAGACTTTAACATCAATGACTTGTGACTTCACTTGGACTTGAGGCTTTTGACTTGACATGACTTGCTACTTTCCCCAAAACCCAAAGCTTAAAAAGTTATTTGGGAGCGCTCCGTATCTTTCATTGTCTACGTCTGTGTCTATAAGCGTGTGTGCTGCTTGTCAGCTGGTGTGCTGTCAGTACAATAGCCAATCAAATTAGATCTACGTTGTTTTCATCACACAGCTCTCATCCAATCAAATTGCAAGACAACCACCGAACACGAGTTGTCAAACAACGCGGCAGTGAGAAACAATTATGCCAAAGTTGGTTTCGTTCGGGTATAAAAACTACGACTTGGTCAACAAAAAACTAATTGCCGTATGCAAATCACGCAGTTCGAATATTACAGACGGAGACGCAACAACTTCCAACTTCGTTCGACATTTGAAGTTGCACAAAGAAGGGTAAGTTTTGAATGTAAGATAACATTTATTGGCTGAGTAACACCACTTTTATTTGCTGTGTAGTTAAATCAGTGAGGCTGTAAACTCACTGCTAACGTTATAACCATAGACATCTTATAAGGGTACGCAGCATTGAGCGCTACTGCCTATTGGCAAGACGAGACGCGGCGCCGCCATCTTGGAGTGGTGATCCGCTCCACTCAGTGCAATTCATTTGGCAGGAGCAATGAACTGTCAGCGAATTTAATTCATCTTACCTCACTGAATACCACTGATTTTCACGCGGTTTTTTTGTCAAACGTGTAGCTATGATAACGGACACATGCTTTGGCGTTTTTATTATTCATAGTTTGCTTAACAGTAATATAATATTCTTATACGCTATAAATGACCAGACGTCCGAGATCAAAACTGGGAATATAATCCCAGAGAAGGGGGTAAAAAACGGTCAGCTATTTTTAAGTTGAAGAAACAATATGATTAGGTTATATATACATGCGTATATATATATGAGAATGCATCATAATCAGTGGCGGCTGGTGAATTTTGTTTTAGGTGGGGCTGAAAGTTTGTAAACCAAACCCCTGTAGGGGGGTCATCTCCCCCGGAAGATTTCTTTGTGATTTTCACATACAAATATTGAAGATCTTTGCTCCTTCTCAACTCTGTGGTTATATTATTTTCATAAAATACAACCAATAGTATGTTAATGTTTGTTTTTGCAAATGTGTTTATTCTGTAAAGGAATGAGTTAAATGTTTAAAATTGTTTAAACTATTAAAATGACTGGTTAATAGTGCTATTATGAATTGCAATGTCAGCACTATTTTTTTCCCTGCAATTTCAAATGCACTTGTTTTAATAAATAAATACAGCGTTTTAAAAGCATACACAATCTGTGTAAAAATATTAGTCTGTGGTTAAAAGGACTTGAAAGGACTCGAAACTCAAAATGCAGGACTTGGGACTTGACTTGAGACTTTCTAGTCTTGACTTTGGACTTGACTCGGGACTTGCCTGTCTTGACTCGGGACTTGACTCGAGACTTGAGGGCAAAGACTTGAGACTTACTTGTGACTTGCAAAGCAATGACTTGGTCCCACCTCTGGTATATAGTTAAGTTTTTATCAGTATAATACCCTACAAAAAGAGTCCATATGTTCCCCTAAACTGTTTGTATTCAGACAAATCAAGCACAAGAATAGCTTTCGTGGCTGTGGCCATCTTGATTTCCAACCTCGTAACTGCTGGAACGCTCACAACTCTGCTGTGACGTCATTCCCAGTTCCGACTTCCGAGGTAAATGGAGCGCACCATTAGTGCCTAGATAGCTAGCAGGCCTATTGCCAAAACTATGTCAAGCTGGTCAAAATAAACCAATAATCTTCAAACACTGCCATAGGGTTGTTCGGTATACCGGTACTAATAAAGCACCGTGATACTAATTGATTAAAATAAGTACTATACTACCTTTAAAAAGTACCGGTACCGTTCTTTCATTTGAATGCCCGCGGTGTGGCGTGACTGCAGAATCGAGGCGCATGATATTGAGTGTGTCAAAACCCACACACATAGTTCATACAAGCAATAACATCTTGGAGAGGAGGAATGGCAAAAAACGACAATTCTACTGGTTAATAAAGAGTGTGTGCGTGAAAGGCAATATGGAGGTATTTGGGCTTCAAAACTACCGGTAAAGGTGACACTTTAAACAGGAAAGCACCGCGCTTCAAGTGTTGCTTTAAAACACGCCTCGCCAAATGTGGCGAATAGTATTAGCACCTTTGCTTCAAACTTAGGTGAACATTTCAATAATGACCATTCAGATTTGATAATAATAGTAATGATGTTGTTGTTACACCTGTCCTGCTGTTCGGCTCCGATGCAGACCAAAGTAGAGGAGCACAGAGCAGACGTTCCCTTCAGGGTCGACGTTTTCGTCGGGTTAACACACTTCACTTTACCCGTCAATGGGTCTGCTAAGCTTCGCTTTCAGCTCAGAATGACGACGCCGCCCATTTGTGACAATCTTGTTGCTTAATTGTTAGTTTTGCAGGACACGACCAGACCTGTTCATCACTAGACCTCGCGGTGCAGCGCTACTGCTCTCTCTCTTTGCTCGCCCGCTCACTCGCTGACGTCACTCAGACAACACGTTGCCATTCTCACAAACACATACACATGCTACCCTCATAAGTTAACCAGCTCCTCTGTTGTGCACATGTAGATACATAACATGTAGATACATAACATGTAGATGTGTAGACACACACACATTGATTGATTGATTGAGACTTTTATTAGTAGGTTGCAGAGTGAAGTACATATTCCGTACAATTGACCACTAAATGGTAACACCCGAATAAGTTTTTCAACTTGTTTAAGTCGGGGTCCACTTAAATAGATTCATGATACAGATGTATACTATCAATATATACTATCATCATAATACAGTCATCTCACAAGATAATCACATTGAATTATTTACATTATTTACAATCAGGGGTGTGGAGGGGGGGGGGGTAGGATATGGACAGCAAGTAGTGGACATAGAGAGAGAGAGAGAGAGAGAGAGAGAGAGAGAGAGAGAGAGAGAGATCAGAAGGCATAAGAAAAAGTATCTGCATTTGATTGTTTACATTTGATTATTAGCAATCCGGGGAGGGTGTTAGTTTAGGGTTGTAGCTGCCTGGAGGTGAACTTTTATTGCGGTTTTGAAGGAGGATAGAGATGCCCTTTCTTTTATACCTGTTGGGAGCGCATTCCACATTGATGTGGCATAGAAAGAGAATGAGTTAAGACCTTTGTTAGTTCGGAATCTGGGTTCACAGCTGCTTGGATTGATGCCAAATATTGGCAGAGTTAAAACTGCCCAATTAGCAGTCAACTAATGCAAGTGAAATGACTGTATTTTGTAACAAATTGCTACAATGTGTTTGATCTTTAACAAATGTGTGTTTTGCCTGCTACATGGCTTATCTGTGTACATTTATCCATAGTTTTTTTTTTTTTAGTACTTACTAATAATTTTATTTTTCTTTAAGCACAGACCAGGAGTGTCAACCATAAATCATGAAACATTTATTATAATGTAAATAAAACTTTTTTACTATGTTCTAATCTAATCCTTGATTATGGCAGACCATTTGTAAAAAGGAAAATTGTAATTTGTTCTTTGAGTGCAACAAGAACAGCCCAATGTGTTTAATGCCTTTTCATTTATATTTTGGCCTATGTTTATTGTATTGTATTATTTTCTGTTAAAATAAAGCCATCCATCCATCCATTTTCTACCGCTTGTCCCTTTCGGGGTTGCGGGGGGTGCTGGATCTCAGCTGCAACACAGATAGACAGACAACATTCACACTCACAATAAATCCAATATTGACATTTTTTGTAGTTCCCTTTATTTTTAAAAGTATCGGAAAGTATCTATATACATTTTGGTACCGGTACCGGTACCAAATTATTGGTATCGGCACAACCCCACACTGCCACTTAGGCAGTTTTTATAGTTTCGATATTCCTTTAAAATGTTCAGTTTGTAGTTGAGTTGGTCTTAGAAGGAGTAAACAAGACAACAGCAGCAATCTTACCCGAATGTTTTCCAATGTTGGTCGGGTTCTTAGACTTAGACTTAGACTTCCTTTTTATTGTCATTCAAAATTGAACTTTACAGCACAGATAAGAACGAAATTTCGTTACATAAACTCATGGTAGTGCAGGATAAAAAATAAATAAGGTGCATATATAAAAAAATAAATAAGTATATATAAATAATATATAAATATATATATAAACTAAATAAATATATATAAATATATATAAATAAATAAATAGATTACTGTACAGATAAATATATTGCACTTTTCCACACGCTTCCATGTTTATGGATGTATGTTATATTGTCTTTTTTATTCCAGCGAGTTAATCCATTTTGGGGGGAGTTGAGGGGATAATTTAATTATGATGCGTTCAAGAGTCTTACGGCTTGAGGGAAGAAGCTGTTACAGAACCTGTAAAGGTTTCAAATTTTTGTATGACTATCTAAATGGAAACGTAACAGCAGGTGTCCTCCTGTGTCCAGTATTTAGTGGTGTTTTCTATTTCATTCACGCAAAAAGTTAGCTTTGTACTGTGTTGTGACAAAAACCCCTGCAAGCGCTATCAGGACTTGTCACCTGTAAGTAGAGTCAAGGCTTTCAAATGCTGTTTAATGCTGCAGGTGAATGTTCCTGCAGAGATGCAACACAACACACAGCACTGCTGTAAAGAAGTGTGCGCTTACACACAAAAGGCCATCTTTACTAGTTACATTATATAATGTGTATACTTTTTTATATTCCCTAGTACTGTGTTGATATCATTTTAATGGAATAACGTCTATTTGTCGGCAGTCCAAAAAATGTATAAATGAAGGATGAAATTAACTGTAAAACTTTTTTTTTAATTTAATGAAGTGTCCTGCATATTGATCGGATTGCATATTTAAGAAATTGAATTTAAAATATTATTATAAACAACTTTGAACACTGGAAAATTAGCATTTGTTACCTGTCTCTGCTTTCTAAGATGAAACTTAAATTTTGTGTGTTTTGTTTCATTTATTTTTGTATTCAAAGTGACAACGGACACTGATGAATACAATAACACATAATATGTTTTGTAAATATGACGGAGTATGGCAAGGATGCTAGTCTACATCTGCGGTCCCTCAATATTTATAAAAACAAGCTTAAAATTTAGGAGTTGAAATCCTGTTATATTTTTTCAGATGTATTTTATTCCTTATCTAAATTACACATGAAACATATTTTCTTTGACAAAAAAATTGCAAGATTCCCACTTAGATCGTGTAGCTGTCTTTCGAGTCATGTTACCCTAACACAGGGTTGTCAAACTCATTTTAGCTCAATGGCCGCGTGGAGGAAAATCTGGGCCGGACTATTACAATCATGGCATTAAAACAAAAAATTAAGACAACTTCAGATTGTTTTCTTTGTCTTACTTTGGCCAAACACATTCTGAAAACATTTCAATAAAAACATAGAAAAAAATATGCGCCGCGGTAAAGTTTAGATCCATGAAGGAAAGAACAACGTGAATGAATGTTTATATCTGAATTAATTTTACATATGCATAAAAATGTGTTTTCTTTTTTATAATTTTTTTAAATGAATTAAGTAACGTTTATGACAACCTTTTTCCAAAACACAATATAGGCTGTGAGATATAACAGGATAACGCATACATTTATCATTTGTTTTCAAAATGGTTACAGAAAAGTGGGACCCCAAAAATGTACTGTGGGATCCCATTTTATGACTTGAAAATTCCTAGCACCAACACTGATGGAGTATTGGTGCGTGCAAAACAGCAGCAGGCGGCTGTGGCCTCCGAGGCGGTTCTAATACTAATCAAATATCATCCCATAGATAATTCATTTGCGGGCCGGATCTCGCCCGTGGGCCTTGACTTTCAGACATGGGGCCTAGCACAATACCTCCTCGGAAAAAATATGAATATTCTACAGGTCACATGGTCCACAGGAAGTCATGGTAAGGCTTTAAAGTAAGTTCAGTCATATATTTTTCCTAATATTTTGAAATCTCCGCAAGATCCTGCTATCACCCATTTTTGTTGTGCATAACCAGGGGTCCCCAAACTTTTTGACTCGGGGGTCGCATTGGGTTAAAAAAATGTGTATATATATGTATATATATATATATACATATATATACATATATATATGTATATATACATATATACATTGTCTTTATAATCCGTTTTGTCATTTAACATCAATTAACATCAATGTTCATCAACATTTAACATTGTCACGTTATCGATGGGAAAATTCATTTTTAGACAGTATGATTGGCCTGAGCGGCTAGGAGACACAGAGAGTAACAAGCGGTAGAAAATGGATTAGAAAGGAAAGATAAAAAAATTAAAAAATTAAAAATAAAAATAAATAAAATAAAAAAATAAAAAAAAATTTTTTTTTACTTGGGACTTCCCGTGGGCCGGATTTTGGATGCTGGGGGGCCGGATCCGGCCCGCGGGCTGTAGTTTGGGGACCCCTGTGCATAACTGTCAAGTGGCTATATTTAAAGGCCTACTGAAACCCACTACTACCGACCACGCAGTCTGATAGTTTATATATCAATGATGAAATCTTAACATTGAAACACATGCCAATACGGCCGGGTTAACTTATAAAGTGCAATTTTAAAATTCCCCCCACACTTCCGGTTGAAAAACTCCTTTGGATATGATTTATGCGCGTGACGTCACAAAATCCACGGAAGTGGTTGGACCCCATCGAACCCGATACAGAAACCTCTTGTTTTCTTCGACAAAATTCCACAGTATTCTGGACATCTGTGTTGGTGAATCTTTTGCAATTTGTTTAATGAACAATGGAGGCTGCAAAGAAGAACGTTGTAGGTGGGATCGATCGGTGTCTTAGCGGCTAAGTACAATACTTACAGCAACACAACAAGGACTACTTACTACGCCTAGCCGATGCTTGCCGCCAAACCCACGGATGAAGTCCTTCGTCGCGCCGTTGATCGCTGGAACGCAGGTGAGCACGGCTGTTAATGGGAAGATGAGGGCTGGCTGGCGTAGGTGGAGCGCTAATGTTTTTATCATAGTTCTGTGAGGTCCGGTTGCTAAGTTGCTAAATTAGCCTTAGCGTCGTTAGCAACAGCATTGTTAAGCCTTACCAGGCTGAGAATTTTTAACCGTGTAGTTACATGTACATGGTGTAATAGTATTGTTGGTCTTCTGTCTATCCTTCCAGTCAGGGGTTTATTTCTTTTGTTTCTATCTTCATTTGAGAACGATGCTATCACGTTAGCTCAGTAGCTAAGTGTGCCACCGATGTATTGTCGTGGGGATAAAAGTCACTTTAAATGTCCATTTCGCGTTCTCGACTCTCATTTTCAAGAGGATATAGTATCCGAGGTGGTTTAAAATACAAATCCGTGATCCACAATAGAAAAAGGAGAGAGTGTGGAATCCAATGAGCCAGCTTGTACCTAAGTTACGGTCAGAGCGAAAAAAGATACGTCCATCACTGCCTCTCCAGTCCTTCACTGTAACGTTCCTCAGCTACGAATCTTTCATCCTCGCTCAAATTAATGGGGTAATCGTCGCTTTGTCGCTCCGAATCTCTCGCTCCATTGTAAACAACGGGGAACTGTGAGGAATACTAGCTCCTGTGATGTCACGCTACTTCCGGTACAGGCAAGGCTTTTTTTATCAGCGAGCAAAAGTTGCGAACTTTATCGTCGATTTTCTCTACTAAATCCTTTCAGCAAAAATATGGCAATATCGCGAAATGATCAAGTATGACACATAGAATGGATCTGCTATTCCCGTTTAAATTTTAAAAATTCATTTCAGTAGGCCTTTAATGTATTTGCTAATTATATGGTAATAACCCACTCCTGTTACTTTCAGTCCTGTTACTTAAATGCCCCTTTTTGTGCAAAAATGAAATAAAGTTGCCTGTGATGGGCCAATACACAGTTTGAGTAGTTCAATACGGGTATTTGTAGATTTAAAGCGGAAAAAAGACCAAATGATTGGTTTATTTTAAAAGTTGCAAGAAGCAAATGGCACTGATTGGGTGGGATGGTTGTTATGTACACATGTTGGATGTCAACAGTGTGTACATTTAATGTCGTGGTGATTACCTTGTGAGGGAAGGTGTTGTCATAAAAAGCACAGTACGAGCTGTTCTGACAGCATGGAGCTCAACAAACTCCAGGGTGAGGCTTCCAAGTCTGCACACACACACACATAAAGAGACATACACACACACACTTGGGGTGCATATTCAGCAGGAGCTTCTCACGGGTGGTGTCACTTACAGTTCAGCCTTCCAAATTGCTGGTCCTGCAGAGAGGAGCTGATGAGAGAGCAGCTACACATGCAGTGTAGTGTAGGCTCTGCAGGCACAGTCTGATTTCTATTCTGTCTCAAGATTTAAGCCTGACTCATCATCGAGGCGCAGCAGGAATTGTTAACGGTCCCATCGCATTTCACTCCCAGCTGAAAAAAGAAAGAAGCCCACGACAATGATCATATACATACAACACCGCTTGTTGCTCTATAATCACTTCACACCTTGATGCTTTGTTTCCTGCAATCATAATCATCATAATCAAGTTGCTTCCCACACATGAAATTTCAGCATGGCTCCTTCCTATTCTGTGCAGAGTCTTGGGGAGATGGAGCCTACGCTGCCTGACTTTTGGCGAAAGTGACTGGTCAGTCACTAAACACATGCGATCTGACTTGAAACCCACAAATAAATACACTGCTTATCGTGGTCGGAGTCAAGGTAAGTACTGGAGCCTACCCCAGTTGACTTATGGTCAAAGTTGGGCTCTCACCTTCCCAGGAACCAAACTTAAACTACCGTATTTTCTTGACTGTAAGGCGCAGTTAAAATCCTTTTTTTTCCTCAAAACTCGACAGTGCGCCTTATAGCCCGGTGCGCCTAATGTACGGCATAATTCTGGTTTTGCTTACCGACCTCGAAGCAATTTTATTTGGTACATGGTGTAATGATAAGTGTGACCAATAGATGGCAGTCAAATATAAGAGATATATGTAGACTGAAATATGATGGCAATATGACTTAAGTAAACAATACCAACATTTTATATGTTCCATTGAAAAATATAAAACATATACACACGGCACTCAAAAATGTATCAAAATGTTTTGGTACAACTTTGGTAAGCTATGAAGCCGCACCGCTTGATGGATTGTCGCCGCATTAAACATACGAGTATTATTATGGTGTGTGTATAAGCTAAGACATATTATCTGGCGTTTTGTTTTGCAATATTATGCAAAAGCAAGTTTTCTTATCTTCTGGTACCTGCTGATCTGTATTTGGGATCTGCATAAATCCTGAAAAATTACACGCGTCCGCCTTTGTAGTCCGTGCCGACACCATAGTTGATAAGCTTCTTCTTTTTCACTATTTTCTTGTTATGGGACACTCACCCTCCGCTGTTGCCATTTCTAATATAAAGTAGCGCAAAGTTCTTATTTAAATCTGTCCGTAAACTTGCCATGAAAGCACTAAAACATAGCGGTGTAGTGAGTTTACATTATTCACCCAAGAAATTTTAGTTATTAGAGAGTTACGGTCGGACGTTTTTTCACGGGACACTTTTCCGGCCTTGTTGTTGTTTACGGATGAGGAGATGCTGCACCGTTATTGATTTACGTAAAGTCTGAATGTCATTAAAACAGTTAGCTCCATCTTTTGACACTTCTTCAACTCCCGTCCTTGCACGCTACACCGCTACAACAAAAATGACTGGGAGAAGACGCTGCCGAAGGTGAGCCACGTAAATAAGACCGCCCACTAAACGGCGCATCCTCAAGCAACAGTCAGAAAGCGACTTGAAGATGATCTGTAAAACATAATCTATGCAACATTTCGACCAAAGAACCACCATTACATGTTATGTTTACCAGTGGTCCCCAACCACCGGGCCGTGGCCCGGTACCGGTCCGTGGATCGATTGGTACCGGGCCGCACAAGAAATGTAATAAAATAAAATAAAATAAATACTTTTTTTAAATTTAAATTTTTTTTTTTTTTTTTAATTAAATCAACATAAAAACACAAGATACACTTACAATTAGTGCCCCAACCCAAAAAACCTCCCTCCCCCATTTACACTAATTCACACTCATTCGCACAAAAGGGTTGTTTCTTTCTGTTATTAATATTTCTGGTTCTTACATTATATATCAATATAGATCAATACAGTCTGCAGGGATACAGTCCGTAAGCACACATGATTGTATTTCTTTATGACAAAAAAATTTGTCCCCCGGTCCGTGGGACAAATTTTCAAGCGTTGACCGGTCCGCAGCTACAAAAAGGATGGGGACCACTGATGTAGACCACAAAGAAGTGTTTTCAATTTAAAAAATAAATAATATTAATATGACTCCTTTAATGCGCCCTATAATCCGGTGCGCCTTATATATGAAAAAAGGTCAAAAATAGACCATTAATCAGCTGTGCGCCTTATAATCCGGTGCACCCTAAGGTCCGGAAAATAGGGTAGTCATCTGTCAATCGCAGGGTAATTGGAAAAGATCAAGACAAGAAAACGTCATCAAAAGCTGCTTTTAGCAGCATTTGCATGTCACACATCTGTGTTGTTATGCACATACTAAGATTAGATTACAACAATATTTTATCTTACCTTTTTTTGTGTTTCCTCATAACCTGAGCCTACGCTCCTACCCCTTCTAGCTGAGGGCTTTACTTAGGGCCTAATCTAGTAATATCCAAATATCACACAAATATCAAAAGCATGTACAATCTATAAAATAGCGTGCACCGTTAGTGGGCGTGTTGTGGTGATCTACTTACATTTCAATTGCTATTCCTAACTGATGTAGACCGCCTCATTTGAATTTAGTTTTCGCACGTTTACACGGCTTTCACCATGGAGACAGTTGATCATTTAGTGCACATGTTATCATGCTCCTACCTGGGTGTGATGTGATGAACCAGCACCACACATCATTAATCTCTTATCACCTTTTTTGAATCGCGACAACAGAAATACTTTAGCACACGGATGGTGCGTTCTCTGCACAAGGCTGTGGTCCACATCCCCGCAGGGCATTCGCACGTTTGCGCAAGAAAATGCACAATGAAAGACATTTTTACCTATGGGAGATGTAATATAATCATATATGTCTTGAATGAAAAAACAAACAACATTTAAAATAAAATGCCAACAGACACAAAACGCATCAATTGAATTTGTTTTAAATCAGCCCTTTAAGTCACCCAGCATGCAGAGGAACTGGGAGTCACCGTTGTAGCCTTCAAAGCCCTCTAAAACAACTTCAAAACCCTCCATCAATGTTTTACATACACACTGCAAGTCTACATATATAATGTGGTAACAGACATGGTCATAACAATATGTAATATGTACACTACCGTTCAAAAGTTTGGGGTCACCCAAACAATTTTGTGGAATAGCCTTCATTTCTAAGAACAAGAATAGACTGTCGAGTTTCAGATGAAAGTTCTCTTTTTCTGGCCATTTTGAGCGCTTAATTGACCCCACAAATGTGATGCTCCAGAAACTCAATCTGCTCAAAGGAAGGTCAGTTTTGTAGCTTCTGTAACGAGCTATACTGTTTTCAGATGTGTGAACATGATTGCACAAGGGTTTTCTAATCATCAATTAGCCTTCTGAGCCAATGAGCAAACACATTGTACTATTAGAACACTGGAGTGTTAGTTGCTGGAAATGGGCCTCTATACACCTATGTAGATATTGCACCAAAAACCATACATTTGCAGCTAGAATAGTCATTTACTACATTAGCAATGTATAGAGTGTATTTCTTTAAAGTTAAGACTAGTTTAAAGTTATCTTCATTGAAAAGTACAGTGCTTTTCCTTCAAAAATAAGGACATTTCAATGTGACCTCAAACTTTTGAACGGTAGTGTATATATACATATTATTATATTTACCGTATATTGGTCATTTTAATCATTGATTTTTTCAGTCCATTTGTTTAGCAGCGCACTTCTGACAACAAATGTTTGTTCCAACTTCCCGAAACAAAAGCGAGTGTGTTTTCTAATCATGGCAGACTTGGTAACAGGCTACGACTATTTTAGGACAAATGTGGATTCACAACCTTATCTTTTTGAAGCTGACTATACAGAGGATGAACTAATGCTTATGTGAGCACAAAGGAAGAGTGAGACGTTTGTGCAAACGGAAGCCGAGGGAGTGAGGTAGAAATGACTTTGGCGCTGTAAAAAAGCTATTTCGACATAAATGGAGTGCTTGCCCAGATAAACCGGAAAAAAAAAATTCCTCGGCCAGCCTGACCAAACGCATAACTGTCCATCGAGTGAGTCACACCTTAATATTGCTTATGATACACGCGGCACGTCATGCGTGTTATTACAACTGGCTCGCTGTGTACATACAAAACATGAAATGTGGGCTAATACAGATACTACAGATACAGTAATATGATTGTTCATGTTTTTTAGTCATTACAGATTGGTGTCTTATCGCATTGTGTTGTGCATTACAAACTCAAACGCGTTTCATGCTCACATAGAAGCTAGCTTATCTGTTTACATAGCTAGCTTTTACAGTTAATACCGAAGCATGCGATGTGTTAGTACGCTAGAAAAAGAGCTTCTCAGTTTTCGCTTTTACAATAACAATGTCGCTACAGCTTGGTTATTATACAGGTAACAGAATGTAATCGAAATATTGCTGATGGATTTGAATGCATTCTTAAAGTGATTTAGCGGTAGAATTGATTCCTCCCATTGGCTGCATTGCTAGCCACCAAGAACAAGTCAATTTTTACATGTTAGAATGCAAAAAAATTCAAAATGTTGTCTTCTTGTCTCTCATTATGATTGTGAATGATGGGCAGAATTCCAAACAAAAGTGCAGTTCCCCATTAAATGTATTACACTTAATTTTCTGCTCACTTTACAGACCAATCCATTTTTTAATTAAAGTACCAATAATTGTCACACACACACTAGGTGTGGTGAAATTTGTCCTTTTAGCACACCTTTAGTAGATCCGCTTTTTGTATGCTATTGAGTTTGCACATGTTTTAGTACCCCGACTTAAACAAGTTGAAAAACTTATTCGGGTGTTACCATTTAGTGGTCAATTGTACGGAATATGTACTTCACTGTGCAACCTACTAATAAAAGTCTCAATCAATCAAAACACACAAACCTCTAGTACATAGGTGTCAAAGTCAAGGCCCGCGTGCCAGATCCGGCCCGCAAATGAATTATCTATGGCCCTTGGGATGATATTTGATTATTGATAGAACCGGCCCGCAGGCCACAGCCGCCGCTGCTGTTTTGCACGCACCTATACTCCATCAGTGTTGGCATTAGGAATTTTCAAAATGGAATCCCAGCGACCCCATCAAGTCATAAAAATGGGGTCCCACAATAAATTTTTGGGGTCCCACTTTTTTGTAACCGTTTTGAAAACAAATGATAAATGTATGCATTATCCTGTTATATCTCACATTCTATATTGTGTTTTGGAAAAAGGTTGTCATAAACGTTACTTACATTGATTGATTGATTGATATTCAGTTATAAACATTCATTCACTTTCTTCTTTCCTTCATGGATCTAAACTTTACCGCTGCCGGTATTTTTTCCTATATTTTTATTGTAATATTTTCAGAATGTGTTTGTTCTATTTTTGGCCAAAGTAAGACAAATAAAACAATCGGAAGTTGTTTTATTTTTTTTAGTTTTAATGCCATGATTTTAATAGTCCAGCCCGCGTGTGCACAGATTTTCCTCCATGCGGCCCCTGAGCTAAAATGAGTTTGACAACCCTGCATGTAGTAGATCAGACCCTTAATGTCCAAATAAGTAAAAGATAAAAATACAAATCCAAATTACACTTATTTAAATCCATTACAATGGATGGGAAACATTTAAAACATTCTCTCCACACTTATCCATGTTTGGCGCATTTTAGCTGCTTGATATTTTTGATTGATTTTATATGAATATATATATATATATATATATATATATATATATATATATATATATATATATATATATATATATATATATATATATATATATATATATATATATATATATATTTATATATATATATATGTATGTATATATATATATATATATATATATATATATATATATATATATATATATATATATATATATATATATATATATATATATATATATATATATATATATATATATATATATAGTCAAAAAGTTTGGACACTTCTGTCTTTATGGTTCATATTATTTTGTCTGTCGCCCCATTAATCAAATACTGAGAGAAAATTGCATTATGTAGTCTGTTGATAAACATGCAATTTTGTGCCTACTATAAGTTTGCAGTTTTGCAGTGTAATACAGTAGTAATCTTAGTCAACGTTGGCTGAGTTGTTTGTGTTAAAGTTTCCCACTACTACCATCTTCACTTAGCAGGGAGGGAAGGCTATAGTTTCATGTTGTAGGTTTGCTTGGGTCACAAAGTGTACTTTTTGTATGAAATTATCAAAACTCCTCATGGGAACATTCTCCATTTTGATCTGAAGGGGAGGGGGAAAAAAAGGTAATAGCTAGCATAAGAGCAAATGTTTTGTAGTTTTTTAATTGAATTTAGCGGCAGATAAAGGGAGTGCTGTGGGTGATTTCAAGTCCCAGCAAAGCTGAAACATCTGATATGACTTAAGGATCTCTACAAAGTCCTGGCTTCATACGAGATGTCGTGCAACAATCCCAGCCCACAGATATATAATGTAGTGTTTGTAATATTATTTTACACTGCAGGAAAATTGTTTTATGGCTCTCTGGTAATAATGCATCTTCATCTTCATGTAAGCTGCATTGTGAAATGAGTTATTTACACAAAACGATTTTGTAAGTGTTTATTTACATACCTAATTGTTTACCAAACAGTGCCTGTAACACGGCAGTAAAACGGTTGATCAAACAAAACAGAAGTCATCGTCATGGACCCACTAGCTCGCTCTCCAATCAGCTAAACAGACTCAGTAACTCCACGGTGACATTTTGGTGTATTTAATGAGGAATTTGTGAAACTGGAACAGTACAAATAGAACGCCAATGTACAGTAATATTACTAACAAAGACACTAAACGTGTTAGCATAATAGGTAATGCTTACGACGCTAGCTTCATTACATTACGATAGGATGTACAAATATGCATGAAAACACTATACAGACATCACACATGGGACAGTTTAGTAAGTATGGATGGTTATTAAGTTAATTTGGTTAATTTAGTTATATTGTAAAACTTACAAACATTGCTTCAAGTGAGGAATGAAGAATCCATACGAGTAGAAACACTATGGACGACGAGAAGATGGAACGGCACTTGTACGTCCAGTTTAAATCACTAAACAGAAGGAAACACTGTAGGCCAGTGATTTTGTAGCTGTGATACGTGTACCACTAGTGGTACGCGGGCTCCATCTTGTAGTACGCCAATTAATCACTTGATTAAAGTACAGTGTTTTATTTTCCTATATTCAAACTGAGTGTAATGTTACAGTGGCCAAAAATATTAAATATGCTTGTTAAATAAAACCTTCGCCATGTTTTTAATGAATACTCAGGCCTAGTACGCCACTGTATTTTATTGTTGGTCATTACAGTGGTACTTGAAAAGCTAAGTGTTTTCTGAGGTGCTACCTGGTGAAAAAAGTTTGAGAACCACTGCTGTAGATGTTCACCCCGCAGCACCCGCAGTGAGAAAACTCGTCCAAACGATGGTGCCATCGCACAAAAAATAATGCACCTTTTCAGTGTGTGCTTGCGTTTAATGAAAACTTTTTGTTGTATACAAAACATTATGACTTTTGGCGAAGAAAATCCCATACATTTTTTGCACCGTTCTATAAGCCGCAGGGTGCAAAGCGTAGGGGAAAAAGTAGCGGATTATAGTCCGCAATTTATGGCAATGTTTATTATTAAACAGTTTAAATTTTGACAGACAAATTGCATGAACTGCATAAAATTGCACGTAAAACACAATATAATAACATATATTCCAAACAATTAAAATAAAAATAAATTATTTGTCTACCTGACTTATGATTTCAAAGCAAGTTATCAAGAAGATAAAACAGCACAATTAATCAATAACAAATGGATAGGCCGATGTGTGTAATAATACCTTGAGGTGATTATACATGAATATTCATATATATTCACTGTTACACTCTGAGTACAGCCATAACTGGGATGTGGCCCTCAATGAAAACATATTTTCATCCATCCATCCATCCATCCATCCATCCATCCATCCATCCATCCATCCATCCATCCATCCATCCATTATCTACCACTGATAAAAATAGAAAAAAATAGATTTAATTCATTTGTTGATTCAGACATTTATAATTTATAATAAATTATAATAATCATTTACAATCTTTTTTAAGACTATGTTACACAATTCAGCAAATTAATGGATAATGTTGAAAAGTTTATATAATTGTTGCCATAGTTTTGTGTGAGATATTGATCAAATGTTTTACTATTTTGAGTCGGCTTTTAATGATTGTTGTTTTGATTGTATATTGTTTGCTCCTGGCCATCTACATCTTGCCCAGCGACTATGGTTGGAAAGCTTTAGCTTTGTAGCTAAAACCTGCACATTTACAGCAAAGTTGATCAATGTGCAATGTCCCTGTTCAAATAAACTAATAAAATGAAAACATAAAATAAAAATGAATAGATTCTATTCAATTGTATTTAGACAAGAAATACCTTGTTTATTGCTGTTAATGGGTTTCCTATATGACGGCGATAAATTAATTTCCTCGAAGTAGGAATCATTAAATATATAAGTATTTTAATAGCTGGAGCATAAAAACCTTTCTAAACACATTTTCAACATAATGAGAGCCCTCTAGACATGAAATAACACCCTCTAATCACCTTTACACGTTTAGTAAATTTTGCCTGAGGCTGAGCCAGTCAGTGGCCACGATACTGAACATTGATTGATTGATTGATTGAAACTTTTATTAGTAGATTGCACAGTTCAGAATCAGAATCAGAATCAGAATCAGCTTTATTGTCATTACGCAGGGTAACGAGATTCAGTACATATTCCATACAATTGACCACTAAATGGTAACACCCGAATACGTTTTTCAACTTGTTTAAGTCGGAGTAGCCACGTAACCAATTCATGGTACAAATATATACTATCAGCATAATACAGTCATCACACAAGTTAATCATCAGAGTATATACATTGAATTATTTACATTATTTACAATCCAGGGGGTGGGATGAGGCGGGTTTGGTTGATATCAGCACTTCAGTCATCAACAATTGCATCATCAGAGAAATGGGCATTGAAACCGTGCAGGTCTGACTTGGTAGGATATGTACAGCGAGCAGAGAACATAGTGAGTTCAGATAGCATAAGAACAAGTATATACATTAGAAATACATTTGATTATTTACATTTGGTTATTTACAATCTGGGGATGTGGGATGTGGAAGGGGGAGGGTGTTAGTCAAGGGTTGAAGTTGCCTGGAGGTGTTGTTTTAGTGCTGTTTTGAAGGAGGATAGAGATGGACTTTCTTTTGCACCTGTTGGGAGTGCATTCCATATTGATGTGGCATAGAAGGAGAATGAGTTTAGGCCTTTGTTACATCGGAATCTGGGTTTAACGTGGTTTGTGGAACTTGGTGTTGTGGTTATGGCGGTCAGCGCGCTCTGATTGGTTTGGTTTCCTCTAGTGGTCATTACTACTGTGGTATTGATATATTTAGTTCAATTAGCCATTTTTATGGTTGAAAATGCTTAATGTAGGGTAAATATATGTTTAAAAATATACAAAAACAGACCCAAAAAATCTGCAAGGTGGTGAAGCCGCACTACTTGAAGTGTGATGTGTTGAGCGACGACTGCAGAGATCAGTGGTGTCAAAGTCAAGGCCCGCGGGCCGGATCTGGCGATCCATGAATGAATTATCTATGGCCCCCGGGATGATATTTGATTAGTATTAGAACCGGACCGCAGGCCACAGCCGCCTGCTGCTGTTTTGCACGCACCAATACTCCCAACAGTGTTGGTGCTAGGAATTTTCAAAATTGGGTCCCAGGGACTAACCTGACTCTCGCCAGATCCTTGTAGGTCGCTGAGCTCCACACAAGGGTCTGGGCTTGAAGGCATTGCAAACTCCTTCAAGATAGCAAGAAATAATGAACCAATCAGGATCGCCGGGCGGGATTTCATAGATGTGACGTAGCGCCGAAGCGACTGTTTGATTCAAACAACAATGTTTCGTGTGCTGACATTGATTCTGCTATTTCAATTGTTTTGTCGAATCTTTCGAATATTAATTCTTTAAAAGATGAACAGAGAACGGTTTTGAAGGCATTTATTGGTGGCAAAGATGTTTTGGCTCTTTTTCCGACCGGGTTTGGATTTCCCAGCTCTCATCAGCGTCACGGGTTGATTTGGACGTGAGTGGTTGAAGTAGCACGTCATTCAAGATAACAGACAAGTGCCCCGCCTTCTGAAATACATATCCTATTGAGAACTCCCAGATCCTTGTGTGGAGCTCAGCGAACTACAAGGATCTGGCAAGAGTCAGGTTACCCAGGGACCCCATCAAGTCAAAAAAAATGGGGTCCCACAGTACATTTTTGGGATCCCACTTTTTTGTAACTGTTTTAAAAACAAATGATAAATGTATGCATTATACTGTTATATCTCACATTCTATATTGTGTTTTGGAAAAAGGTTGTCATAAATGTTACTTAATTCATTAATAAAAAAAGAATACAAAAGACAACACATTTTTATGTATATGTAAATGTATTCAGTTATAAACATTCATTATTTCCTTCATGGATCTAAACTTTACCGCTGCCGGTATATTTTCTATATTTTTATTGTAATATTTTCAGAATGTGTTTGTTCTATTTTTGGCCAAAGTAAGACAAAGAAAGCAATCTGAAGTTGTCTTTATTTTTTAGTATTAATGCCATGATTTTAATAGTCCGGCCCGCGTGTGCAGAGATTTTCCTCCATGCGGCCCCTGAGCTAAAATGAGTTTGACACCCCTCGCATAGATTAATTGTGAAAGTTAGTTCTTTAAATTTGTATATGCATTATTAACAATGCAATCAACTTATTTTCTTTTATTTTTTACAAATCAGTCATAAAATAAAAATAATGACTAAATAATGCACATGTTTAATTTAACTATTTAAGATAACATTTCACAGTGTATAATAAATTAACTTTTTCATTATTAATTCATTTTAAATGATCCATTTCTGGTCTTTTATTTTATTTTATTTTTTATTCAAAGCAGATGAACGTCCAATTCAGTTGACTTACAGTTAACTGGAGGAAAAAAAGAAAGCTGGCCCTCAAGTAAATCCTGTGGTGAATAATGAAACTACAAGGTTGCCATCACTTCTTTTTCACGCTAATTCATTAAGCTTTTACCTCTTTTAGCACTTCAATACATTGCTGTGTGTGCACCTTTCCCTTTGCACGTATGCAAACATGACCTCCAGCACCGTCAGATTATATTCAATTAAGACAGCTTGACATCTACTAAAGGCTTCACAGGCGTGTAGAAATCCTCCTGACATATTCAGCAGGTATTCAGCAGGCTTGAATTCACGGCAGGTTATGCATACATTATCATCCTTTTAATCCTTTTACGTCTTTGAATCAAACATGTGTCTTTTTTCCTCGGAGGCCGGCTGGAGGATATTATATTACGCTGGCGTGCGCATTGTATTTTTGCGGCGAGGCTTCTTTGCATGTGTTGTGGTATGTGCAGCTCACGCACAAAAGGGGGCAGGCCGAGCGAGAAGGCTGTGAAGAGATTTAGTCTTCGTCTGGGTTTCTCCCTGATGTGCGTCTGCTCGGCGCTAGAAAGAGAAATTCAGATGAGCTTGGCAGACAAACACATCAAAGCCAGAATAACTCCATATTTACGCCGCATTAGAAGATGGATATGACTGTTATTGTCGTGTATCCTGTTTATAATGTATCCAGAGCAATTGAGAAATACAATAGAACGTCAAAGGTGGATTTTTTAGTTTGGGGGTCAAGCTAGCCTCTTTTGCACAAAGATTCAACAAAATAGAGTCGTAACAGAGGCAGGATGGCGCCTCCTAGGGAAGGGAATAGCAGAGAGCCAGGACATGGGTGATTTCAAGTTTGTATATTGTAGCAAATTTCTCCATAAGGAGCAATGCAAATATGAATAATGGGTTCCAGCCTTGACAAAACTCCATATTTTAGTAAAGGTGTATGTACTTTCAACACAATATAAAGTGCTATACTATATTGTATATCTAACAAACATAAGGGGGGGGGGGGGGGGGGGGTGATGGATCAACTTTATATTTAATAACAAAACTAAACTGTTCTCCTATGCATCCGCCGTGCTTACACACACACACATTATTGTGTTTGTTACCTTCTTGAGCCCTCCGAAAAATGCCTCCCTCTTTAGGACCCCCCTTTCTAGATATATAAAGATTTGTATTTACAACATGAATATTATATACATACTATGCAAATATAAAAAAGGTAAGCTTTGAGTTAATTGTTTTTTTATTATTACATTTTTTGTTTGTAATTGGTTTTTAATCTTCATTATTTACTTCAAGTTATTACAGTAAGTCTCTATATACATTTTTTTTTAATTTTGTTTTTATTAATTTTTGCCAAAAGGGGCGCATTTCAATTTGTTGCACACACTTGTTATTACATATGTTGGCCAGAGGGGGAGCACTTCAAATTTCTACACACATTTCATATGTTTCATATGAGCCTTCTTAAACCGACACACAGTAAATTTGAAAAATCCCTCCTTTTTGGGACCACCCTAATTTTGATAGATTTCACCACCAGGGGTGCAAATGAGACATTCTCTATTAGATGCAATGGTTTTCCGTATTGGGACCATGATTTTGGTCCTAACTTGTTCGCCGGTCCTCATATGGAAGGTACTTTCCCTTGTTGATGTCTCAAGAAGGGTAGAAATACAAGAACACACACACACAGTCACTAGCACTGTGGCACACTTACAGTTTGAAATCACAAAACTCCTTCACTTCAACAAAAAATAAAATCAACTTTAACATGCTGATGATCTTCTTGCCGTGCAGCGGAAGGGGGAGGGACAGGGAAGGAGGCGGTGTCGACAACGCTGTGGATACTTCCTCAATGTTTTAAACCACAAATGGCTTGTCCATTGCTTCCTTTGGACTCAAATTGAACTCGTAAAACTAGAAAAATGCTGTAAGAAAGGGGGGGGAAAAAACTTAAAACGCAGACAAAGTAGCACAGTATCTAATGATAGCACTGTTCTGCTGACTAAATGAGCACAGAGATCGATAAACCCGCCCACAACACATATTTTTATACTTCCTGTGTTTTAATTGAAAAGTGTGTATAGTCAGGGGACTGTAAATTGAGGTTCCACTGTACATTTTCCAGATTTTGAGATAACATCAGAGCCTTAAGAGGCAGGGACTATATCCCTAGAGCAGGGGTTGGCAACCTGTTGCTCCAAAGCTGCATGCGGCTCTTTAGCGCCGCCCTAGTGGCTCCCTGGAGCTTTTTCAAAAATGTATGAAAAGGGAAAAAAGGATGAGGGAAAACTTTTTTTTTTTGTTTCAATATAGTTTCTGTAGGAGGACAAACATGACACAAACTTTCCTAATTGTTAGAAATCCCACTGTTTATATTAAACATGCTTCACCGATTAGAATATTTGGCGAGCGCCGTTTTGTTCTCCTAATTTCGGCGGTCCTTGAACTCACCGTAGTTTGTTTACATGTTCAACTTACACCTTCTCCAACGCTGCCCCGGTAAGAAGTGTTTTTTTGCCACTCCATTGTCTCATTTTGTCCACCGAACTTTTCATGCTGTGCGTGAATGCACAAAGGTGAGCTTTGTTGATGTCATGGACTTGTTGGAGTGCTAATCATACATATTTAGTCACTGCAAGACTATGCTAACATGCTATTTAAGCTAGCTTTATACACATATTGCATCATTATGTCTTGTTTGTAGATATGTTTGTAGATATGTCTCATGACACATTATCTGTATTTAATATTGGCTGCATTTCTGACAGTTGTTTGTGTGCCATGTTGTTCCAGACCACAGCAAACATTCCCAGCTTACAAAGATTGTAATTAATCTATTAGAATAAGACAGCCTGCCGTTTCCCTACACTTGGACACAGATCTACAGTATACCTTAGGCCAGTGGTGTCATTCTGGTTTTCATTGAGGGCCACATTGCAGTAATGGCTGCTCTCAGAGGGCCGCATGTTACAGTGAATATATATCAATTATAATATGTAATCGCCTACGGATCTCCAATTTTTTTACATACAAATTGATGGATAACATACTTGCTTTTGAAATCATAAGTGAGGGGGACAAGCATACAAACATGTTAGTAAAATATGTTGATAATACAGAGGCGTCGCAACTTTTTCCAACAAGGGCCGCATAGTAAAAAGTCAAAGTGTGTTGATATATTTTGATTTTGTAAAAAATGCTAAACATACATACATTTAAGGACAAAGCTTAGTGTCAGGTCTGTGTTATAGGTGACAATGTGTACTATTACTTATAACAAAGGTAAATACAAACAGTAAAAATAAAATAGCAAAAAGAAAATGTCATGAGAAAAAGCTGACATTTTGATACTATTAACTAATAATCTACTTTCACTGAAAACACAGAGCTGACCCTAAGTTTTGTCTTTAAACAAAGTATAATTAGTGTCCTTATTGTGTGTGTTTTTTTTACAAAAAAAAAAAATTAAAGTGTCCCTACATACTTTGACTTTTCAGTATGCAACCCTTAATGGAAGACGTTTGGACACACCTGCTTGTAGTTTTTCCGCATTACATTACATATATTTGCTTTTTTTGTTTTGTTTACAATTTTACGATTATTGTTTTATCCAAAAATATGTCTTTGGACACCCCCGTGTTTATACAAATATTTTGTGCATGTTCAGATTGTTGTCAAGTTTAAAAGACATTCATCGCATGTCATTTTTCTGTCAAAATTGAAAGAATGAATTCATTTAGTAAGAAAAGATGAAGTGCTTCAATAGTGCACTTTACTTCCAGGCTTTTGCGGGCCGCATAAAACAATGTGGTGGGCCAGAACTGGCCCCCGGGCCTTGAGTTTTTACACCCGTGCCTTAGAGCATCCTAAGCCAGTAATTTCCTGGAGTCATCTCACCCTCTGAGAAGCCTCTGATTTATTAATGTTTTCCAATGTTACAAATATGTGTAGAATAAATATTAAATTTCAACATTTCTGACAACAAAGATTTGCGTCAGCCTGCGGCACATAATCATTTTGATAGTAGGCTATTATAGTTACATCATGTGTTGCTTTCATTATAAGAGTTATATAAGGCTTTTCTTTTCTTTTTTTTATATTTTTGGTCCAAATGGCTCTTTTAACATTTTGGGTTGCCGACCCCTGCCCTAGAGCCTGCATTTATTTGTCCGTGCATTTCACACAGAACCTAGAAAAGCTGGATATTGCATGTTAACACAGTTACACATAATTCTGCTAAAACTGTACTTGGACAGTAAGTCGCCCCTTTCATACAGCCCTTAAAAGCTTTTTTTACCCCCAGTTGTTTGAACACCACCAACACGGAACAGGGGCTCCATGTTTACCTGTAAAAAATATGAAATATCAGAGGCGGGGCTGTGGCCCCAGAATCTACATTTATTTCACACAGAATTAGGCAAAGCACAACATTAGTGTAACTGTGTGTGCGTTCCCAAAGTGACACATAATCCATTTATCAGATAATTAGACGCGTGAGTGCTAGAGTGGTGTCCCGTTTATAATACTTGGACAGTAAGTAGCCCCTCACACAGCCCTTAAAAGCTTTTCGTGTACTGTAGTTTTTCCTGTGTAAACGCCACCGACACTGAATGAGGGGGGACGATATCGACTACATTTTGAGGTAGTTTCAGAGCCCCAACAGAGGAGATACTATTAGTGAATCAGAGCCATAGATCCTGCATGTATTTGTCTGTGCATTTCTCACAGAACCCACCACAGCAGGACAATGACCAAACAATGTTGTAAGAGGTCTGTAACAGAGGCCTGTGTGAAAGCACATTTGCAATGCCAGGAATGGAGTGTGAAGTTCAACCCCGTCCCCAAAGATACACTTCTATACTTTTGTGTTGAACGCAATTGTCAAAAGATTGCTCTTTATGGAACAAGTTTTGCAGAAAACGTAAAAAAGAAAAGCATACCCTTGATGCTTGATGAACTGAGGTCTTGTTACTATACAACTTTAGAGGCATACAGTAGTACAACAATTTACACGCTTATTTTGTTCTATGACGTATCACATTGACGTCCCACTGGGGTGAGTTTTCCTTGCCCGTATGTGGGCTCTGTACCGAGGATGTCGTTGTGGCTTGTACAGCCCTTTGAGACACTTGTGATTTAGGGCTATATAAATAAACATTGATTGATTGATTGATTGATCTGTGACCACCCATTGAAATGAACTGAAATACATTTAATAGGTGCTTGCCCAGCAAGGTCCACAAACAGAAATAAACAGGTGAAAAACAGAACGATGGCCAAGAAGGCAGTAACAAATACAAAACCCAAAAATCATAGACATAACGGCGTGCCTTTTAAAAAGAAAAACTACATTTAGATCAAAAATATTGTATGAAAAACAATACAATAAAAGGTACGACTAACAAATACAGTAGTATATAAAGTGATATAACAATAATGTGCAGCATTTACCTTGGAGAGAGGACTTTATACAGTATCTCCTTCCAGCAGCTTCTCTGTCAAACACACCATCAGCAGCTTTCCCATTTTTCATGGATACATGTCCAGCATTCAAATGTTATTTCAACATCCTTAGCTGGCGTTAGACACATTCTCCCTTAGTATGGAGCAGACGAGCAGAGATACGCTACAATTGCTTCACCAAATTGTTGACACACGGTCAGGTTTTCTTTTTTTAATTCAATGAATGTCATCCACAGCTTCTTCTTCTCAGATCTGTCCTTCACGCTCACTTTCTTCCTTCCCATGGTTGGAAAACAAAGTTATGTTGATCTCTAGCTAAAACCAGATGTTTTGGGCGGATCTTATGGGTTTCAGTCACTACGTTTCCATGCACTAAATGAGTCTGATTTCTCAAATAGTTAATTTTTTGGGCATTTTCAAACATACATGTGAAGTCCAAGTGTCCATGCACACTCTCTAATGCGACTATTGACCATACGCTATGTGCATCCTGTACACTGGGGGGTGCTTTTTTCATCCATCCATCCATTCTAGCACAAATAAGTGAATTACTTTTCCGGTTGATCTATGACGTCACACTAGGATTTGCAGATCCTGACAACTTGTTTTAA
The DNA here is from genome assembly GCF_033978785.1 of Entelurus aequoreus. Lineage (NCBI taxonomy): Eukaryota > Metazoa > Chordata > Actinopteri > Syngnathiformes > Syngnathidae > Entelurus > Entelurus aequoreus. Next base: position 26,688,576 of record NC_084746.1, read on the forward strand.
GTGATGTCCACTGTGATATTGGCACAGATTATAAATATTGAGTCTCTAATGGCTATGCTGATGTTAAATAGCAGACAGCATCAAGAAATGATCTTGGATTGCGCTACAAACGTTACGCTACTACCAAGAATGTATTGGGGCGGATGGATAGAAGGGTGTCGGAAGAGTTTTTTCAAAGGAATTTTTGGACTAAAATCATTGAAACAAAACATTAGAATGTGTCAGAGTTCACTCATAATGCTCTGTGGATTGATGGAAGGAGTTTTAAATCCGAAGGAAAAGACCCCGACTGATATCCAGAGGAAGGTTGCTATTGTTCCGGACAATCTTGCCTGTTGTGCGGAAAAAAGTTAATCACTTTGGAGTGCACCAATACAGCGTGAAGATGTTTGTGTACGCTTTATTATTCGCTTTTGATATACCTTATATTATCTTTCATCTCATTCGTATTTTGTTCGGGAGCCTGAATTAAGCCGGTATTTTACATTACCTTAGCTACTTTCTTGAATAAATCTGTTTCTTTTTTTCTACCATCGATGCACTTCAAAATTTTCTGTTGTTTTAATTTGTGAAGCAAATAAACAGTATCTTCATTATAATTATTGCTGTCTTTATTCAATGGTATTTGATTCCGGATTGTATTCCGCGCGTTGAGACTGGTGCATGTGCGATACGAAGGGTCCTTCCCGGCTGCACACACCCCCTCAAGAGATCTGGTTTACAATCGCATAATCCAGGTGTGTTAGTCTGACTTTTCAAAAACCGAACACGATCAGATTAAGGTGTTTCCATGGGCTGTAGGAGGCCGGACTATTTGAGAAATCTGACTAATTTAGTGCACGGACAAGTACTGAGTGTAAAATTGGCTACGCCAATTAATGGCGCTGATGCTTGTAACTCAAATTTCTTAAGGCATAACAATTAAGCAAGAGACGGCTCTTATCTAAAAACACTCTTAAGGTGAGGTACCACTGTATTTTCCTGAAAACATTGTTTGAATTAAAAAGTCTGATGCCTTAGAGCACAGATGTCAAACTCAAGGCCCGTAGGCCAGATCTGGCACGCCATATAATTTTAGTGCCTCGCAAAAGCCTGGAAATAATGTCTTTTCTTACTAAAAGTATTCAACTTTCCATTTTGACAGGAAAAATACATTCACTGCAAGCGATTTCATATATTTTAAACTTGATCTAAAATTACATTACAAGCATTTTTTTTTTGTTAAAATCAAAACGAGTCTTTAAATATACTCATTAGACTTAGACGTAGACAAACTTTAATGATCCACAAGGGAAATTGTTCCACACAGTAGCTCAGTTACAAAGGATGAAAAGGATAAGGATAATGCACACAAGGACACAAAAAGAGGGTGAAAAAAAAGGTATAAAATACGCTAAAAATGTACCATAGTAGCAATATAAATATAATATATATGTAATATTTACATATTATATATACAGTATATAATATATACAATATATAACAAATCCCAATTACCATGTACAATATTACAGTATATGTAACAGCTGCAGCAAAAAAAAGGGCAGCATAAAAAAAAGAGTAGATCTAGCAGAAAATATACATTATAAACAAAGAGAGGTAGCTAACATAAATTCTCATGATTGTAAAGCAAGTTATCTGTCAAATTGAGCACTGTAAAAAAGATTTTAAAGGTAATAAACTGGTAGCTCAGTCGCCAAAATGTTACCGTAAATAAAAACAAAACTGGTGTCGTTTTTCCATTTACCGTAATAAACAGTCAAAAAAACAATAAAAACAGTGTTACTGTTTTTCCATTTCCAATTATATGCTGTAAAAACCACCAAAACGTACAATTTACAGATGTATTTTACAGTGTACGTAAAAGAATATATATAATTAGTGAATAACTGTTACAAGCGGCCCTCTAAGGGCAGCTGTAACTCGTACGTGGCCCTCAATGACAACAAGTTTGACACTCCTGCCTTAGAGGTTTTGCCGGTATGCGGCGATGGTAAGTGTTTTTTTGTTTTTTTTAGGAAGAATGGTTATGCTCAGTTATGACATTGAAACACTCAAAAAGCACTTACAGTAGAGTACCGACCTCAAGCTTGCCAACAAAAGTGAATGTCTCTATTCAAAAAAACACCGAAATTTACAGTTGTATACCTGTTGCGTAATCCAAACCAATAAGCAAGGACAGAGGTAACAATACTTTGCTGTTCTACTCAATAATTGTGAGCAGTTATGATATAATTATTACATGGACTATATGTGGGATCATCTGGACAGGGAGTGTAAATTAGAGGCATATGGCCGTGCTTTAAAGCAGCCACACATGGCTGTGTGCACGTTTTAAAGCAGCCGTGATTGTCCGCCATGCCAGCCTTAATAAACACACACCCCTCCCGCTGAGATTTTGACAACTCGCAGACCTCTTTCAGGAAAGACTTCTCAGGGCCAAATGGTGCGTTAATGAAGAAAAGTGAAGGCGAGGGCGAATCAAGCAAATAAACACAAAATGTCACTCAGCACAACCTTAGGACAAATATTTCATATACAATACAGTGTATTATGTATTTTTAAGGGTTAAAGTTCTGACTTATGTATAATATATATATATATATATATATATATATATATATATATATATATATATATATATATATATATATATATATATATATATATATATATATATATATATACTTATGTATATTATAGTATACATAAGTTGTAACTTATGTATACTATATGTATATATATACGTATATATATATACCCTTAAAAATGCCTAAAATAAAATACATAATACACTGTATATATATATATATATATATATATATATATATATATATATATATATATATATATATATATATATATATATATATATATATATATATATATATTGATGTATATATATACTGTGTATATATATATATACTGTATATACTTATGTATATTATAGTGTACATAAGTTGTAACTTATGTATACTATATGTATATATATACATATATGTGTGTATATATATACCCTTAAAAATGCCTAAAATAAAAATACATAAAATACATAATACACTGTATATATATATATATATATATATATATATATATATATATATATATATATATATATATATATATATATATACACACACACACACTTGGGTATTTAAAATAATGGGAAAATAAGAACCTATTTAGAGTGACATATAATATTCCCAAAATTTGATCCGTCAATTTTTACACATTCTTTTTTTACATTAAAAGATTAAAAGTTAAAGTACCACTGATAGTCACACACACACTAGGTGTGGTGAAATTTCTCTCTGCATTTGACCCACCCCCATTTTCCACCCCGTGGGAGGTGAGGGGAGCAGTGAGCAGCAGCGGTGGCCGCGCTCGGGAATCATTTTGGTGATTTAACCCCCAATTCCAACCCTTGATGCTGAGTGCCAAGCAGGGAGGTAATGGGTCCCATTTTTATAGTCTTTGGTATGACTCACTCTAACCACAAGGCCACTGAGTAGGTCTTAATTACAAAGTCCCTGTTAGGACTTGGTCTTTGGCGTGGTTTGTTCTCCCAGAAGGCAACGGAAAATTGGCGCGTGCGAGACGTGAATTTAAATACATGTTTATTTTAATTAATCAAAAAAGGTGCAAACAAAAGGCGCTCACAGTGGAGGTACAAAACGACTATGAAAACAAAACACTAGCACAAAGGCAGAACTAGGACATAAAACAAAACTTGCAAACTACGGGTTGAATAAAGAACTTACTTGGAACCAGAACAGGACATGAAAAAGAGCAGCATGGATCATGAACAAGGGGGTGTAGAAAGTGTGTCAAGAGTGATGTCGCCAGGCCGACTGCCTGGCAACAATGGCCTTAAATACTAGTGACATGATTAGTGAAAACAGGTGCGTGACTCAAAATGTGAAAACGTGAGACAAGTGCGTGACATGAGGATGTGAACCAGGGGAAACTAATGGTTACTATGGTGACAAAGCAAGGGAGTGAAGACAAGAACTAAAAAGTGTCCAAAAACCAAGCAAAACAAAAACATGATCAACACAGACATGACAGTCCCATCTAAAGACAGGAAGTAAACAAGCTTCCAGTCTTTTCTGAGACATTGAGAATGGATAGAATGCACTCTGCTTGTTCTTGCACCTTTTCAGCTTGCTTCTCCAGACCGATACCTTAATTACATATTTTATTTTTCACATTTTGATTTAAAAATACACTTTTTTTTGCGGCTGGCTTTGAGGCAGCTTCTTGAGCAGCGCGGGTGTCTTTAAAACACCTTTGTAGTGATGCTGGCATTTCAGGTGGCTTGTCAGGTTTGATGCATTGATGTGCAATGTTTTGTTTTTTGTAGATGCAGAATGTTTGTAGAACGTTTAGTGCAAATAGCATACAAATGTCTTCCTTTGAAACCCCGAAGAACTCCCACACCGCTGACAACGTTTTGTTACACTGAGCTAAAGTAGGAAGGGGATTCAAATGGCCCCATTCGTCACGGTTTACCTGATACATGAAACGTGACAAATTGTGGGGTTGCATTAGCCACTTTGCCTTATCCATTTTAGCCTTCAGATGGCAGTAGAGTGTTGAATATCTGTTTTGTAGCAATTCCAACTTTGACCATGGAGTCAGTTGCTATGTAGAGTGGCCCTTTCAATCATCCTTTCTCTCCTCCCTCTTCCTCTCACGCGAGATCCACCCAAGAATGGGACCGTATGAATCCATTCCCAACTGTAGCTCAGGGGTAGTTTACTGCACTGCACAAGTATGATAATAGCTGATTTGATTACACTAACCCACTTACAACCCGGGTAATCTTGCCTCCTTAGAGCATTTTATACATTAAAATTGTTATTGTAGTTATTGGATTTGTCAGTGTGACGTCATAACTTCTCATATTGTCCCGATAATTAGCCGTCCAATATTTATCATGCACCACCAACTATGAACCCGATTTTGCAAATTCATATCTAAGATTTAGCATGACAATAGGTTTGAATTAAATTGACATTTAAAACCAAATGTAAAATCCCTCCATCCATCCATTTTCTACCGCTTTTCCCTTTCGAGTCGCGGGGGGGCTGGAGCCTATCTCAGCTGCATTCGGGCAGAAGGCGGGGTACACCCTGGACAAGTCGCCACCTCATCGCAGCAAATGTAAAATTTTATTTATATATTATTATATATTTGTAATATTTTTAAACATTATTTATTACTATCATTGCTATTATTTATTTTTTACTTTAATCATAATTTTTTAAGTATTATTATACAATTTTTCGTCATTAAAAGGGTTTTCCTAATCATTTTCTAACGTTTATTTAAAAAAAAACAAAAAAACTCTCTACTCGTAAACGTCTGTACCAGTGGTTCTCGAACTTTTTGTGCCAAATACCAGAAAAAACTTGTACCACCATAATGACCAGCATTAAACTACAGTACCGTAGTAGGCCTAAGTATTCATTAAAAACACAGCAGAGGTTCTAACAATTATATTTAATATTTTTGGCCACTGTAACATTACACACAGTTTGAACAGTAACACTGTGTTTGAATATGGGAAAATAAAACACTGCACTTAAATCAAGGTATTATTTGGCGTACCAATAGAGGGAGCCTGTGTACCACTAGTGGTACAAGTACCCCAGTTTGAGAATCCCTGGTCTATACTGAACTTGTATTCTTACAAAAATCTAGTAAATACTGTTGAGGACAATAAGTCACCACCTACCTACCCTCGTTTGTGCATATCCATGTGCTTATGTTAAAATTGAACTATCCATCCATCCATCCATCCATTTTTTACCGCTTGAACTATTAAAATTAAAACATAAAATAGTGTTACCCTTACAAATAGTAAGAAATTACAGTGAAAACATAATAAAACGGGTCTGTTCTCCCAGCATTTCTCTTTAATCAGATTATGTCTACTTCTTTTTTTAAAATCTATCAAACATTGTGTCTTACATTGACAGCAAATCAACAATGTACATGGACGCCATTACAGTGTGTTATAGCCTGGTGCAACACTCTTACTCTCATCAGGCGGCAACGAGCCAGTTTAACACTGAGCAGATGTTCCAGCCGCCCATTCGAATCCCACACGTGCAACGTATTTGTGAATGAAACGTGCAATTTAAAAGCTGGAATCCAGATATTCATCAACATAGTGGGATGGTCACATTGCAGCTAACGAATAACGCATGAGATGACTTCGAAGGCGGGAGAAGGAGGTCATTAGGTGAGATTTATATATACCTCTAACCATGTCCAATTTATCGAGAAAATTATTGCACTATACCTTGTTTTGCAAAGGGATTCACACTCGTGCGCACACTTAACTGCCATTACAAATTACACAGTGTGTGTGTGGTAGGATGTTACTGGGGGGTGGAGGGGATCACTACTTCTGTGTTTGCCTTGTTAATAGTTTCTTCGAGAGATTCCATTCGAAGACAGATGCAGTGTGTTGGAAGCAAATTAGAAGGACGAGGCACATGAGAGTACATCAGCAGAGTGGAAATATAAAACAAGGGAACAGAAACAAGCATAACAGTAAAGTGGAACTATTAATATTATTAAAAAAACACACCACTGTCATGCTTAACTCTCACAAGACCTGAGTTTTGCTTTTTCTTTAGCTTTTTTGCAACACTTGAACAAGGGAACGAGTATACACAGGAAAGTGTGGGAAGTTTGTACTCAAAACAGGGAGACCCCAAGCTTGTCCCAATACTTTTGTCTAGCCCATGTCCATTGCAGTGGACAATCAAAAGCTGTTTTCTTCTATTAAAGGGGTCATATTATGATTTTCTTCCTGCATTTAAAACACTTCCTTGTGGCCTACATAACATGTAATGGTGCTTCTTTGGTCAAAATGTTGCATAGATTATGTCTTCAAGCTGCTTTCTGACCGTCTGATGCGCCGTTTTATGCGCGGTTCTATTGACGTGACTCCACTTCGACAGCGTCTTCTCCCCATCATCCATGTTGTTGTTTTTAGAGCTTCCATAGCGAAACTACTGACAGATATAAGTTAGAACTATACGCTACGTTGTATTAAAAATGGCAACAGCGGAGGATGCATGTGCATGTACGAGCCGGTCTGCCCCGCAACAAGAGGATAGAGAAAAATTAGGAAATTATTGACTACAGTGGCGGACTCGCGCAAAGTCCTCTGGGTAAATTTCGACCATATATGGAGACATCCGTTGACATGACAATTGGAAAAAATTTCAAAAATTGTGCAAATTCCAAACAGCTCTTTTGGAGGAGGCATGAATTAAGGCAAGATTGTTTTTATTAATATCTCTGTGCCATGCCTTCATGGTTGGATTTTAAATTTTCGGGACTTGTGCAAATCCCAAATACAGAAAAACAGGTACCGATAGGTAAGAAAGGTTGGTTCTGCATAATGGGTCCCCTTTATTGTCAAAGTTCAGTACATCAGTAATGACAGTACAGTATTGTGTCTTGCCATACACTGCCACCCATAGGTCAGCTGTTGTAAGTGTCAAACAAAAACCTCTGCAAAAAGATGGCCGACAGAAGCGCAGAGCAGGGCAGGTGTAAAAAAAAGATGTGCACGCCATGCAGCAACTGCTGCGCTTTTGTTGTTTTCGAAAATACTTCATCCTTTGAGAATGACCTAAGAATGTAGAAAATGTTGTTGATATCAGACAGTCCTATCATGTTTTAATGTACAATATGTTATAATTTTTTTCTTGAGAAATCTATTTCATTAATTAAAGCTCTAACACGTATGGTCCACTCCTTTGAACATTACACCAACTGCTGAAAAAAAATATGTTTTTTAAAAAATTAAATTTTTCATGTCTGGAGAATAATAATTACACTTAAGTAGGTTATGACAATGCATGTGTCACAGGGTTTTAGGTAGGCGTGTCACGATACACCTTTTTCACTACCGTTAGGATACCAGTATTGGAGCCTTGAGTATTGGTGAATACCGATATTGATCCGATATGGTATCAACACAAATCATTCATACTTGTATTATTTAAAAGGTTTATAAACAGTATAATCGAGTAAAACAAATATACCGGAGAACTAAGGTCGGTATAAAAACACTAACCCTTTTTATTATTAACCTTCTGGAATGGAGTTATGCTGTGCTTAGGTTAAAACTAAGTTAAGTCGGTAATTGTTTTTTTTTGGCCACAATAATTCAATAAGTTCAATGACGCAGTTGAATGATGCGGACACATTTGTTACTGGATACTTTCTAATACGCTTCTGCCTATATGTAAGTAATAAGCAACTATAATTATTTGATATTTGTTTATATTGACAAATGTGGTGTTTTAGAACGCAATATTGTTCAATAAAGGACACTTATTAAGTATGTCTAGCTTGTGTGCTATTTTTCGCTTAGCTGTTGTGAAGCTGCTAGCTCCTATTAGGCAATAGCTTTGTTTACTTTTTGTAAATGACCTTAAAAAGACAAATCGTGGGTGCTTACTGGCTGTCCTGGCTGCTTGTATCGGAGCACTTATGTCGGAGATTTTGGATTTAATAAAATCCATGTTTTTTTGCTCATATCCGACCAATATGAAATATTAATATCCGATCGGGACACCCATAGTGTTGACTTTTTACATTAATTAAATCCTTTGAATACTTGTGTAACATTAAGAATGTGATAAAACATTGACAGTACTGTACAGTTAGTAAAGGTTTCATGATGGCCATAGTTTGACCCTGGAACTGATTATTTCTATTACCTGTGTCAAGAAAATGAACCCCTGCACACTTCCCATAAAAAAATAAATTCTGTGTGAATTTTCAGACATACAGTATAAGGTAGTATCAGAGGCGGGAAGGGTGAAATTTGCTGGGTTCTATGTAAAAGGCACATGCGTATAAATGCTAAATCTGTTACGGTTCTGAAAGAGGCTTTTGTTTCCAAACCAGAGGAGGACCAGCGTCCTTGACAAGTTGGACTTTAGAGGTTCCAGCGTGTGATAAAGCTCCAGAAAGTGTGTGTACTGAAAGGAATCTGGTGTCTTTCACGCTGCTTTGTGAACAAATCAAGGCCAGAGCTTTTCTTAGGGTCACATTTTCCCAAAGAGGAACACAAGGACAGTGTGTGTGTGTGTGTGTGTGTGTGTGTGTGTGTGTGTGTGTGTGTGTGTGTGTGTGTGTGTGTGTGTGTGTGTGTGTGTGCGTGTGTGTGTGTGTGTGCGTGTGTGTGTGTGTGTGTGTGTGTGTGTGTGTGTGTGTGTGTGCGTGTGTGTGTGTGTGCAAACTCCATTAACAAGGCTGTTAAAAATACTGTAAGCATTGTTTCGTCATCGTGCTTTCTTTGCGAGGTTGACATAAACTGTTTTTAATTTCACCCTGCAAAAAAACTTCAAGGACTTCCACCCCCCCTCTTTGTGCTAAATGAGCGTCGTATATCAACCGTCTTTCTGTTCTCTTTCCAGTGGTTCATCTTCTTCTGATCTTCTTCATCTTTGGAACTGCGGTAACAAGGGATTAGCTCTAGCTTGGAATTATAAATGTGATTTGAATTAGCACTTCATGCAAAGTGACCTCCACTAATGTATTCTAAAAGGACTATAGCATACTATATGTTTACAGACCTACACTTGTATTCCTTTACATTTATTTGGTTTCACTGGGCTAACTTTTTACTTTTAAATTAGTTTGGATTTTTTTCCAAAATATGCCCAAATATTCTTTGTAATGGCGTCATATGCTAAAAGCGCCTTATTATTATTATTCCAATGATGCCAGGAAATAGAATGTACAGTAAAAACGCACAATTCAAATAGCTTTAACACTGCATAATAAAATAAGAGTTTACAATGAAATATCATCAATTAAATTTTTCAGATTTTTTTTTTTTTTACATGTTTGTGTTTCTCCTTATCCCAACTATACATTTATTTAACTTTCTTTAAAAATTACAACAGTTTAGTTGAAATTCAAACTTCATCTTTTTAACATTTTTGTGTTACTCCATATCCAAACTATCATTCAATTAATACCCTTTATTTTACCAGGTAAAAACTCCCAGAGTGACCAGGCCAAGGGGGCAGCAAAACAAATTTAGAGAAATACAAATAGCAACAACAAAAGCAGCAGCAGTTACACACCACTGTTTAAAAAAATACTATAAGGGTGCTCAAAATAATCGATTCACGACCAAAACCTAATTTTTATTTATTCTGATTCTGAATTGATTTATACATTTCAATAATGATTAATAAGTGCTAAAAATAAATGCTTAAAAAATAAATTTATTTTTACATGAACTTTTATTGATATTATTATTATTATTAATACTGTTGCTTGTATCAATTTTTGGTATTCGTTTATATTATATTTATTAAGTAGTGTATTTGTATGTCATCTCAATTGCTTTGTAAATTTCTAGCTGAAGTATTTTAAAGCTGAGGTTGGGTTGGAGTTTGGATTGCTCTATTTTCTTTTATGAGATGTATTAAAATCCTTTGACTTTTGTAAATACAACTTTAAAATTAAAAGTTTAAAATTACGTTTTTTTTAGGCCAACACTGGATATATAAGTCATAGGTCATCAGCCAAGAAAAGCTTGTCTAACCTGTAACCTGCTTTTATTCTGATTTATATACCAAATAATATATAACGAGAATTGTGTTGAATCAAGAATCGATTGTGAATTGAATCGTTACCCTAAAAATCTAAATATCATTTATTTGTGAGGTGCCCAAAGATTCCAAACTATACGTTATACGTTTATTTACTTAAAAAACAACAATTTAGTAAAAATGCAAACTTTAAAGGTTAGGTGGGTTTTTTTACATTTTTGTGTTACTCCTCATCTCAACTATACTATATTTTGATTTAATTTCATCACTATTTAGTTCAAATTTTAACTTTTTATTTTTATTTTTAGTTACTACTCATACCAACAAAAGTTTATGTGTATTTTTTTATTTTTATATATATATATATTTTTTACAATGAGGTGGGATAGGCTCCCGCCCCCCGCAACCTCTAGAGGGACAAGCGGTAGACAATGGCTGGATGGATGGCTAATTTACAGTACCAAATAAGATATGTTTTAATTGCTGATGCGGGTTTATTTTTAAATGCGCCAGAAAAATAGCCCGTTTTGTACACTGTTGATGTGTTTCAATGCTCAGTAGTGTGTATGCACTAAAAATTGACCACCATCGACGGCAACAATATGCCGCGACCGCCCTTGACTTTTTTTTGGACAATTGTAACGTAATTTTTTCCTCGAATAAATTGATAAAAACACCCCGACATGACTTTTTTCTTTCATTTTCAACTGTTTAAGACATCGGTATAAACAACAAGCCATTTTGGAAGCGTGGGTCAAAGGTAAACCGACAACGAGAACAGCCGAGTTGTTCCGAGAATTTCCGAGAGATACACTCGTTGCATCAGAGTCTAGAAGGACGTCAAGTGTTCGGTGAATTTAGGTCAGGCAGCTCTCAAAATGCAGAGTAAGGAACGAGTCAAAAAAAGAAAACACAACTCACTGAAGGCCTAGGTGGGAAACGCACGGCCCGCCACTGATTATAATAATAATAAATATTTGATAAAATCAATAAAATATTTTGAGTCTCTTTTACCTTTTACTGTATTTGTATGTTAAACACTGAATGCACTTTAGGTAGGTTCATTTCATAGTTTAAATGGAGTGCTAAATTAGTCGATCGTTTGCCCTCAAAACTCAGCAGTTCTAGACCTGACAATGTTGTTTATGTGCTGTATCGTGTCGTAAATGTTTATTTTGATTCATGGCTGTCAACGACCACGTGTGGAACACACGTTTACTTTTTTGTAAAGGTTGAACATCAGTCGCTGATGTAAACAATAATGGAATGAAAATTGCATGGCCTTTTATATATTCGTTTAAACACAACTTTAATAAAGTTTACTACAAGTTAGGTCATATACTATATGATACAGTCTATTTCAATTTATTGACATTTGATTATTTGTATATCATATATTTGTGTGTGTATATGTATAAATATATAATATATATATATGATTGATTGATTGATTGATATTTATTTTGAGGGAGAGGGGGATAACTACTGGGCACATGCCCCCTAGACTGGCCAGGTAGGGCGCAAGGTGACACTAAATGCATATATATATATATATATATATATATATATATATATATATATATATATATATATACATATATATATATTTAAAAGAAAGCAAACAGGCACATGAGTAAGCACGTAAGGGGACACTATGCCCAAATTGTTTTCAGATAAATTCATGTATAATGTGTATAAATGTTTATATATGTATATAATCTAAGTATATACAGTATATTTCTTTGTGTTTGTAAAATGATAAGTTATAGCTGCATTTTATACCACTGTATAAATCAATTATAAAAAAATACATATTGAAGCTGTCATTTTATTTTACTATCTTGTTGTATATCTTATATATATATATATATATATATATATATATATATATATATATATATATATATATATATATATATATATATATATATATATATATATATATATATATATATATATATATATATATATATATATATATATATATATATATATATATATATATATACATGTGCTTTGTAGCCCTTGACTCGAAAGAAAATGTTTGCCTTTGTGCCCTAAAATATGAGCCCTCCTTTAAGGCAACACTTGCCTTGACCTTAAAAAGTTTAAATTTGAGGCCTGAATATTAATATTAATTTAATTGGTTTATTTTTTAATTTTTTTTTCATCATGACAAGTAAGGCTCTGCGTCACCTGCCTACTCTGACCGCACGTCCTGTCATGAATGCCACGTGGCAGGCTAGTATTTCATATTTCTGTTACTTCCAGTCCTGTTACTGAAATTATTCATCTTCAGTTTGGGAACAATGTACAAAAAATAAACTGAGATGGCCCAATGAACATTTTGAGTTGTTTAAAATGTTTATTATCATATTAGGAGTTAAAAAATTAAGTTTAAGTTGAAAAAACATGTAAATGGTAATGATTCGGTGGAATGTCACTGACGATAATAATAATAATCATCAGGTACACAAAGACATTGACGTTTAAGAAAATAATAGTGTGTTGTGTTGAACAAATAAGCTATTTTATGCATTGCCTACAGCAGTGTTTTTTAACCTTTTTTGAGGCAAGGCACGTTTTTTTCATTAAAAAAAGCAGCGGTACACCACCAGCAGAAAACGGAAAAAAATTAAATCCACCAGGTCGTCGTGCCTTATTTTGAGTTTGTTGGTGTTTTCCTGTGTAGTGCTTTAGTTTTTGTCTTGCGCTGTTATTTTGGTGGCCCTTCCTGTTTTGTTGGTGTTTTCCTGTAGCAGTTTCATGTCTTCCTTTGAGCGCCATTCCCCGCACCTGCTTTGTGTTAGCAAGCAAGGCTATTTAAGTTGTTGCTCTGTGTGGACATTGTTGATTGTCATGTCATGTACGGATGTACTTTGTGGACGCCGTAGGTTTTTGCTGTCGTCTAGCATTCTGTTTCTGTTTACTTTGTAGCCAGTTCAGTTTTACTTTTGTTTTGCATAGCCATCCCTATGCTTCATTGCCTTTTCCTTTTGTTCATCTTTGGTTTAGTATTACATACCTTTTTACCTGCACACTGCCTCCCGCTGTGGTCTGCATATTGGGATCACAACAAAGCATCATCGTCTCACCCGACACATTCCGACTTTTACAAAGCAATTAACTACCTGCTGCCACCTACTGATATCGAAGAGTATTACCGTATTTTTCGGACTATATGTCGCAGCATTTTTCATAGTTTGGCCGGGGGTGCGACTTATACTCAGGAGCGACTTATGTGTGAAATTATTAACACATTACCGTAAAATATCAAATAATATTATTTGGCACATTCACGTAAGAGACTAGACGTATAAGATTTCATGGGATTTAGCGATTAGGAATAACAGATTGTTTGGTAAATGTATAGCATGTTCTATATGTTATAGTTATTTGAATGACTCTTACCATAATATGTTACGTTAACATACCAGGCACGTTCTCAGTCGGTTATTTATGCCTCATAAATAACCGACTCACTATTCTTTATTTATTTTAAATTGCCTTTCAAATGTATATTCTTGGTGTTGGGTTTTATCAAATACATTTCCCCAAAAAATGCGATTTATACTCCAGTGCGACTTATATATGTTTTTTCCCTTCTTTATTATGCATTTTCGGCCGGTGCGACTTATACTCCGAAAAATACGGTACATGGTTACCCTGCCGAGCTCGACACAGCAAAGACACTAAGTAACGGCACATTATTTGCAGATTATAATTATTGATTAGTAAAAAATATATTTTTGGACCAATTAGGTGAAGTTGCATAATTTCCCACGGCACACCAGACAATATCTCGCGGCACACTAGTGTGGTTGAAAAACACTGGCCTACATGGTGTGAATAAGCACAGGAGAAGGTGGTTGAAGAATAAATGAACGTGTTTACACAGCAAGCAACAAATGTTCCTGCTGAAAAACAAGCTTGCGTGGGTTTGACCACAAAAAAAAGGCAATCAACGCCCTGAGCTTCTCCTCTCCGTTCATTTGCCTAATATATTAACTTATTCCCTTTTATCTGTTGTATTTTACATGAAATCACAGGTGGCCCACATTGCTGGATTGAACGCTAACGGCTATTGTTAACATGGTACGCATTGTCTGTTGCTCTTAGGGCAATTTAAGACGTGACACACTAAGTAGGTTTTAATGTCAGCGCTCCCTTGCCATTAGTGCACGGGCACAAGGCGGGATTGTTGTTGCCATGTTCGTATTGATGAATACATGATGTCAAAGGCGCCGGGAGCGTTGTTGGCAATGCATGCATGTAGCTGCTGTGGCTGTGAAATATTCACACATAAAAAATGTGAGCTAAATTGGCACAAATACTTTAGGTGAATACTGTGATCTTAGCCTGGTCTCCATTAGACTCAACCCGGGCCTGCAGGATTGCCTTTGACTGCCTTCAATGTGAGAGAACATTGCCCCCTGCTGATTCCATGCTTGTACCCATAATCACAGGCCTGACAAAAAACCAGATGACATGCAAAGGACTCCAGAAAAAAAAGATGTGAAGGCTTTGACGCCCCGGTTTCCTTTTTGTAGTGCTGCCATTCCTCATGTCAAAAGTGTGGTGTCACTAAATATATAACATGTTATTCAGTTCCTTACACTGCAAAGCTTGTGGAAATGGCAGAATTCATTATAACAATTAACTTTGTTGGACTATTTGCAGATCAATACAGAAGCTGTACAAGAAATTATTCCTTTACAAAGACAATAATAATGCTCTTTCTGACTGCGATTTGCAACTGAGACAAAATGAGTGTTTCCTCATTTAGATACAACAGGCTAAATGTAAATTTACAGTGTTCATGTTATCTTAGTTTTTGTTTTGAAAGGTCCGACAAAAACAGAATCATTTTTTTCCCATAATAAATTATGTAAATCCAATTAATCCAGACACCCAAATAATTATGTACAATAATCTCTTGTTTATCGTGTTTAATTGGTTCTGGACTTGATCTTAAAAATGCTTTATTTTAGAATTATAAATTTTCCTTTTTATAGATCAGATATTTTCAACATTAAAGGGGAACTGCACTTTTTGGGATTTTTGCGTATCATTCACAATCATTATGAAAGACATTACCATGGTTTTTTTTTTTTTTTTTTGCATTCTAAATATTAAATAAATGCGATCAAAAGTCAGCTTACAATGGAGTCTATAGGAGCCGTTCAATTCTGCCTACTGAGCCCCTTAAAAAACATCCAAACACCTTCATTAAGATTTTATATACATGATGTAAGTATATATGTAATGTAGTAACAGGCACATTTACAGTATATTGACATTTAATATTAATGTATTTTGATCATTTTAAGCATACGTAGCACATTAATTTCAAAAACGCATCACAGCGTTTGCTTTTTTTTCTTCTTTATCACTGATTTATTCGAACTGCAGACTTTATGAGAACCAACAAACATAATACAACATCACTTACTCTACAAGGTCTGCTGGTATTAGGATGTGACTGCTGGAATGGTCATATATTCCCATTTAGAAAATGTCTCATAATCCTCACAAAGAAACGGGATGGGGGAAGGGGGGAAGAAGCATTTTCCGTGTCGTTCTCGCCAGTTCTAGGTCCTAAATGGTTGTCAAAGTGTCCCAATTTATCGGAATACTTACTCAGACTTCTTCTGTCCAGGTGAGATGCATGACTTATGATCTACATGTAAACATAGGGACACACGAAAGTCACCACGGCGCCGCTATAAGTACTTAATCTGCGTTAACGCTTATAACAACAATATCACTAATACTTGGTTAATATTCAAGCCACGAAATGTAAATGGAACATCGTTGGTGCTTTTTGAATAATTATTTATTGGATTTTATGGGCGAAATAGTGGAGCTCCCATTGGCTCCGCTAAGCAGACTTTTATTTACATTTATTTAATATTTAAAATGAATTTTGTTTTAAGTCCATCCGTCGTCATGTCTCTCATAATGATGGTGAACAATAGGCAAAATTCCCAAATAAGTGAAGTTCCCCTTTAAAGCAGAGGTCTTGAACATGGTGCTCGTGAATTGTATTTATTTATTATTTAATATTTCCCCACGCAATTTTTTCACAAGCTTAAATACACATTAACAATGTTTCAACATGCTCGATAGTAGTTCAGAAATAGCAGTGGCATGGACACCCTACTCATAGTACCTTGCCGGTTTAAAATTAACAACATGAATAAATAGTTATGCTATTAATTTATAGCTAAAGATTAGCTATTAGATTACATTGTCAGTTGTCAGATAGCGATTAGTTGTCAGCTGGTGATTTGTGCACCAGTTGTCAGCTAGCGATCAGCCCGCTAGTTGTCAGCCAGCGATTAGTACATCAGTTTTTAGATAGCAGTTAGCCCACTAGTTGCCAGATAATGATTAGTGCACCAGTTGTCAGCGAGCGATTACCCCGCTAGTCAGCTTGCAATTAGTGCACTAGTTGTCAGCTAGCCATTGGTATGCTAGTTGTCAGTTAGCGATCAAGTAAAAGTAAAAAGTAATTATCCAAATAATTACTTGAGTAGCAGTAAGTATTCATTGAAAAAAAGTACTGAGTAACTGATGAGTAACTTTTGATTTATTTAATAGATACTTTTAATGGTACTTGACTACAACTGTAATTGGTACCAGTGTGTGTGTGAGAGACACGACTACACCATGTACTGTAAAGAAAAGATTCCGATTTTACAGTCACCTATGACATTATAACAGGGCTAATGTTAACAGATGCACAGCTAAAATATTTACAATTTACCGCAACATGTTTTCTCTTGTTGGAAGTAAAATTCTTGTAAGCTGAAATGCGAACAGTACTACTGACACAGATGACAGTGCATGATATAAATTTTGTCTGACGTCATGTCACTTTACAGGGTGTAGTCGTGTGACTGCCAGGCTCTGTTTGATTAGTAGGAAAGGAGTCAAACATTAGTGCTTACCTTGGATCGGTTAAACATGGTCATGTTGCAGTGTCTGCTGGAATAAGGCTCTCTAACAAGCCAAAATAATGCATATTTGCAAGAAGTAATCAATAGATTGTAAATTAATGTAATGATGACATCAATAAATTTAACGATCTGAATGAAACTCCATGTAATAAAGTAAAAGTAGCAGGGGTTTTTTCCACTACTAAAATATTCAAGTAAAGGTAAAAACTATGTTGCTGTAAAATTACAATGGCAACTACAAATTTTCCCAAAAAATTACTTAAGTAAATGCTATGGAGTAAGTGTAACGTTGTTACTGCCCAGCTCTGATGAGCAGAGAAGCAGAAGGGAAGGTGAGAGCCACAGAGACGACACCTTCATACTTTGCAATAAGTAATTTATTGAATTCAGTAGTAATTCTCACCTTCTTTATCAAAGTGCTGTTAGTCGCTACGTTTATTGGCCCCATGGTGGATTATTTTGCAGTTATACTCAATTTAAAAAGCCCAGAGACTGGTAGTTATGGGTATGGTGTTAGTTTATTTCAAACATGCATACAATTACAATATGATTTATCACATGATCCCTGTTTCTCATTACAACATGTCCGAAAAAGAGTAGGAAGAAGCAGAGTTTATTTAATACCCCACTCCCTTTCCTTTCATAGTTATTTCTAACACATGTGTTCGTACTTAATCTGTAATACAACAGTGCAGGGGTCACCAACCTTTTTGAAACCAAGAGCTACTTCTTGGGTACTGATTAATGCGAAGGGCTACCAGTTTGATACACACTTAAATAAATTGCCAGAAATAGCCAATTTGCTCAATTTACCTTTAACTCTATGTTATTATTAATAATTAATGATATTTACACTTAATTGAACGGTTTAAAAGAGGAGAAAACACAACAAAAATGACTATTAAATTCTGAAACATAGTTTATCTTCAATTTCCACTCTTTAAAATTCAAAATTCAACCAAAAAAAAGAAGAGAAAAACTAGCTAATTCGAATCTTTTTGAAAAAATAAAAAAAAGAGTTTATGGTGCATCATTCGTAATTGTTCCTGATTAAGATTAATTTTAAAATTTTGATGACATGTTTTAAATAGGTTAAAATCCAATCTACACTTTGTTAGAATATATAACAAATTGGACCAAGCGATGAGGTGGCGACTTGTCCAGGGTGTACACCGCCTTCCGCCCGATTGTAGCTGAGATAGGCTCCAGCGCCGCCGCGACCCCAAAGGGAATAAGCGGTAGAAAATGGATGGATGGATGGATGGACCAAGCTATATTTCTAACAAAGACAAATCATTAATTCTTCTAGATTTTCCAGAACAAAAATTTTAAAAGAAATTCAAAAGACTTTGAAATAAGATTTAAATTTGATTCTACAGATTTTCTAGATTTGCCAGAATATTTTTTTTTAACTTTAATCATAATAAGTTTGAAGAAATATTTTACAAATATTCTTCGTCGAAAAAACAGAAGCTAAAATGAAGAATTAAATTAAAATGTATTTATTATTCTTTACAATAAAAAAAATAAATTTACTTACATTGATTTAAATTGTCAGGAAAGAACAGGAAGGAATTTAAAAGGTATATGTGCTTAAAAATCCTAAAATTATTTTTAGGGTTGTATTTTTTCTCTAAAATTGTCTTTCTGAAAGTTATAAGAAGCAAAGTAAAGAAATTGATTAATTAATTGAAACAAGTGAAGACCAAGTCTTTAAAATATTTTCTTGGATTTTCATATTATATTTGAGTTTTGTCTCTCTTAGAATTAAAAATGTCGGGCAAAGCGAGACCAGCTTGCTAGTAAATAAATAAAATTTAAAAAATAGAGGCAGCTCACTGGTAAGTGCTGCTATTTAAGCTATTTTTAGAACAGGCCAGCGGGCTACTCATCTGGTCCTTACGGGCTACCTGGTGCCCGCGGGCACCGCGTTGGTGACCCCTGCAACAGTGAATACATAAATAAAAGGGTTGCATAAGACCCTATTCCGTGAGAGGAAGAGGTTGGGTTGATTATTTGCAAATGCAGTCTGCTGAAAATGATGGAAAGCGACACTCTACATAGCAAGTGATGCTGTGGTCAAAGTTGTAATTTCCCCAAAACACATTTGAGATGCGATTTGTCACATTTCATGTGTCTGGTAAACCGTGACAAATGGGGCTATATAAATCCCCTTCCTACTGTAAATAAATATTCATTGCATAAATAATCAATAAATAAAGTTCTCACAAATAAATAATTATGAAGTTAATAAGATCATTGGGATTATCACACGTTCAATAAGGTTTAAAATGTTAATTAAGAGTCTTCTTCTTTGTACTTTGTAAACACTTTGGGTGTGAACAGTATCTTAAACTGGATCATATTAGTACTTGGTTTGACTTCTTTGCTTAATCTAGTCCATAATTTAAATGCCACATACTGATAAACTGAAGGTCTGAAGTGTTGTGGTTGCAAACAAATGTTTTAAGTTACATTTTTCCCCAAGCTTATATTTCTTCTCTTTCGCTGTGAGTAACTGTTGTACATTTTTAGAGAGCAGGTTAAAGTTTGCTTTGTGCATAATTTTAGCTGATGCGCTAAATAGTTTGTTAAAAGTGCAGTGTTTGGCCTTACGATATCCTACACAATGTACGAAAACCGATTCACACCAAAAAACAGGACAGGCAAAAACTGAAGCACCACTGTATTTAATGTAACCATCTTAGAGGGCGTAGAAGCCAAAATTTCCTGAGATATTTGTGTCAACCTCTATAGTCGCAGTCGTTGATGTTTTGTTCTTTATATTTTTATACTTGTAAAGGTCTGCTGTGTTTGAACTAAATGATCACACACATCGAAATTAAAACTTGAATAGATCCAGTGATGACACATTTCAATTTCATACTTGTCACAAATAAAGTCATTTAATATTCAACGTAGTGTTGTCCCGATATCAATATTTTGGTACCCGTACTGGTACCAAAATTATTTTGATACTTTTTGGTACTTCTCTAAATAAAGGGGACCACAAAAAATGGCATTATTGGCTTTATTTTAATAACAAATCTTACGGTACAATAAACATATGTTTCTTATTGCAAGATTGTCCTTAAGTAAAACAGTGAACATACAAGACAACTTGTGTCTACACTTCTGTTAAAATGTAATAATCACTTATTCTTCTGTTGTTTGATACTTTACATTAGTTTTGGATGATACCACAAATGTGAGTATCAAACCGATACAAAGTAGTTACAGGATCATACATTGCTCATATTCAAAGTCCTCATGTGTCCAAGAACATATTTCCTGAGTTTAGAACATAATAAAAAAAAAAATTAAAAACGAAAGAAGACGTTGTGATGCCATAAAATATCGACGTAATCATAGTAGTATCGACTAGATACGCTACTGTACTTGGTATCATTACGGACTGGTACTTTTCAGAGGCCGTATAGTACCATACTAATACCGGTATACCGTACAACCCTAGTTCAACGTAGGAGTCAAACAGACAAAGTATGCATTTCCTCAAATGTTGTGAATAAATGGTACATTTTCTGCCGATAGAAGGGAGGGAGAGATCAGTATTCCGACGGGAGCTCCTGCTTCCAATTGACGATAATATGCATTCCCACTCTCCTGCATGTCAGACGAAAGCCTTCAATTAGCAGTCAATTCTATTCCGATTCCAGGCATCACTATTTACATTGTCTCTCAGCCCACAAGGCAGCTCCCAGTGAGCAAAGTGCAAAAACAAGTGTTTGGGCATAATCGCCTGCACCCTATTCTAAAGGCCTCACATTGGTGGATTTAGACGTGATGCGACAAAAAAAGACTGCAGCATCCAGATGAAACCGCAGTCATGCTTTTGATTCGAGGCCTCCCGCTAGCAGGGATGTGGCTAAACCTCAGCGGGATGCGTGTCCCCTCACTGGGGGTTCCTATGGGAGACTGGCTGCTGATTGAATTTTGCTCTGCTAACCTTCGAGACACCGCTGGAGTCGTCGACAACAAAGCTGTCACGCCCACTTTGCTGCATCTCCAACAGCAAAACTGACAGTTAGTCCGGCTAAGCTAAGCTTTGTATTTTTTGTGGTTATAGTGAGCACCCAGGCCGGGAGGAATTCTAAATAAAGCATCGGCAGTAGGGCGCATCTCAGACTGAGACGCTAAGGAGCGTTCAGACTCCATTGTGAGTGGAATTTTAGACATTATTAGTCATTCACTGCAGTGGTGTTGCTGCTGAGGGCGGGAGGGGGTGGGATGTCTACAAAGGAATATATTTTCCCCGAGCAAACTGCAGGCCAGTGGGGGTCCATTTTTCATAAAAAAGAGCAAAAGGCCTTGCACTTCTCAGACCGAGAGTCTTGCTGGGTCACACCAACGGTGCTCCTGGTTGGTGGGAATCCTATCAGAACACTGCCGTTGACGGGCACTCCACATTAATTCATATTTGCACAATGTCCCGTTCAATTTAGGATATAAACAAGCAAACACAAAAACATTCATCCATCCATTTTCTATAGGGGCATGGGTGAGCTGGAACTTGGAGGCGGGGTACACTGGTCGTCATTCAATCCCAGGGTATCTATAGCCCAGGGGTGTCCAAACTACGCCTGGGGGGCATTTGCGGCCTGCAGCTTGTTTGTTACACATTCTACAGACAAAATAAACACACCCCAGACTAGAACATTACTCAAAAAAACTGGCCCAACCCCCTCAAAAATGGCACCTAAAACACCAAATTGGCTGACAACCTGTTTTTTGAGGATTTCTGTGCATCCTGTCATGATGAACATGCGTACAAGTTTCTTGCAAGATATGACACTATTCAAGCGTGCCAAAACCCTTAAAAAAGTTTTAGTTGAAGTATAAATAATATTTGTATAAATGATAAAATGAAGAAAATATACATCTCAAGGGGGTAAGATTAGACAAAACAGTAATTAGCTTTGGTAGCCATAGCTAATATGTGGATGTTTTGTTCAGAGGGTTTAGCATCTATTGATTGTCCTACATTGTATTGGTTTTAATATCTTTAATGTACAAACTATATTTAAGTGGCATTCACATGGAACATTTTGATATTACCCTTATTTTATTTATACTATATATATATGTATATATATATATATATATATATATATATATATATATATATATATATATATATATATATATATATATATATGTACAAACTATATTTAAGTGGCATTCACATGGAACATTTTGATATTACCCTTATTTTATT
Source organism: Entelurus aequoreus (assembly GCF_033978785.1). NCBI lineage: Eukaryota > Metazoa > Chordata > Actinopteri > Syngnathiformes > Syngnathidae > Entelurus > Entelurus aequoreus. The sequence goes on from NC_084746.1 coordinate 26,711,378, forward strand.
TATACTATATATATATATGTATATATATATATATATATATATATATATATATATATATATATATATATATATATATATATATATATATATATATATATATATATATATATATATATATATATATATATATATATATATATATATATATATAGTATAAATAAAATAAGGGTAATATCAAAATGTTCCATGTGAATGCCACTTAAATATAGTTTGTACATTAAAGATATTAAAACCAATACAATGTAGGACAATATATATATATATATATATATGTATATATATATATATATATATATATATATATATATATATATATATATATATATATATATATATATATATATATATATATATATATATATATATATATATATATATATATATATATATAAGTGTATGTGTGTGTGTGTGTATAGACATATGCAGTGTTTGGCAGTAGCTTAACTATCGCTACTCAGAAGGTCATGGATTCGGTTCCTGGTCATAGTTGAAACTATGGTTAGGTTTTAAAAGTAAGTTTAAATGATGTTAAAATTGTTTGATATGCAAAACTTCAGCATATTTATAAAAAAAGTGGACTGTTCCAAAATCATGCTGATTGTCAAAGATGTTGGATAATAAAACACGTAATAGTTCTACCTCAACTGAAAGCTTTTGTTATTCTGGAAATTAAATGTGTTGCTCAAGGAAATATTATCCATATGGTGCTGGAATTCCCATGATTTCAGCCTTTCAAAGCTACTCTTGAACCACCAATTTTTGACCTCGGTATTTGTCAAATCCTAGTTAAGGCCCTGCCTGTAGCTTAGCTACATTTAATCAAGAGTAACTTGTAGTTTAGTTTACTACATTTTCCAAGTAGTTTGCCTATCACTGTATAATGTGTATATATATATATATATATATATATATATATATATATATATATATATATATATATATATATATATATATATATATATATATATATATATATATATATATATACATATATAATGTACAGGCCAAAAGTTTGGACACACCTTCTCATTCAATGTGTTTTCCTTATTTTCATGACTATTTACATTGTAGATTGTCACTGAAGGCATCAAAACTATGAATGAACACATGTGGAGTTATGTACTTAACTAAAAAAGGCAAAATAACTGAAAACATGTTTTATATTCCAGTTTCTTCAAAATAGCCCCCCTTTGCTCTGATTACTACTTTACATGCTCTTGGCATGCTCGCAATGAGCTTCAAGCACACCTGTGAAGTGAAAACCATTTCAGGTGAATACCTCTTGAAACTCATCATATATACATATATATTAGGGCTGTCCAATGATTAAAATATTTCATCACGATTAATCGCATTTTGTTCATAGTGATTGCGATTAATCGCAAATAGGTATAAGTTTTCATCACTAATAAGTGTACACTAGACAGATTGATTGATTGATTGAGACTTTTATTAGTAGGTTGCACAATGAAGTACATATTCCGTACAATTGACCACTAAATGGTAACACCCGAATAAGTTTTTCAACTTGTTTAAGTCGGGGTCCACTTAAATTGATGATCATTTTTTAAAAGGGTTGGCTTCATATTGTTGATGAAAATGTTTCAACCTATTAATTAATACAATTTAATATTGAGCCTGATAATAATTAAGTAATTGAAGACTCGATCAGAACATGTTATAAAATAATTTTCACAATATTTCAGCCAGTCAGAAAAATCCACCCGTCCTCATATTCTTAAACTGATGTCCTAGCATTTCTTTAGGTGCAAATATCACAGAATAACATTACAAAACATCTCTGACAAAGCATGATTGTAATGTAAGATATTTGTATTTTGTTAATGTCAGGGTTTCCCATGAATTACCAAAATACCTGTGGCGGTGGGGAGTGGTCGATATGACGTCATTGCATGATTTGCTATGATGCATATATTATTTAAAAATTGATGTGGATATATACAATTAAAACACATTTGATATTATTAAGTATAGTATTAGCATATATATTGTTCTTACATGATATTGTTATGTTCTATTTTTCAATTGTTGCTGCTTATTGCGCAATGTACTTTGTTGAGAATTTTTTGGGGGGGGGATTTCTCAAATTCTTTTAGTCACTTTTTCTGTGACAAAAACGATTGGCAACAAATCCTGCATCTATTTTTTTGGTACGTCTACAGCGAGAACGCACTGCCTCCGATATCCCAAATATTTATTACTGTATTATAGGGCTGTGAATCTTTGGGTGTCCCACGATTCGATTCAATATCGATTCTTGGGGTCACGATTCGATTCAAAATCGTTTTTTTTTTTCAACGCGATTCTCGATTCAAAAACGATTTTTTTTTCCCGATTTAAAACGATTCTCTATTCATTCAATACATAGGATTTCAGCAGGATCTACCCCAGTCTGCTGACATGCAGGGTTACCCACATATGCGGTCCTCTCCAAGGTTTCTCATAGTCATTCACATTGACGTCCCACTGGGGTGAGTTTTCCTTGCCCGTATGTGGGCTCTGTACCGAGGATGTCATTGTGGCTTGTACAGCCCTTTGAGACACTTGTGATTTAGGGCTATATAAATAAACATTGATTGATTGATTGAGAGTAGTAGATTTTTGTAAAAAGCTTTTATAATTGTAAAGGACGATGTTTTATCAACTGATTGCAATAATGTAAATTTGTTTTAACTATTAAATGAACCAAAAATATGACTTATTTTATCTTTGTGAAAATATTGGACACAGTGTGTTGTCAAGCTTATGAGATGCAATGCAAGTGTAAGCCACTGTGACACTATTGTTCTTTTTATTTTTTATAAATGTCTAATGATAATGTCAATGAGGGATTTTTAATCACTGCTATGTTGACATTGTAACTAATATTGATACTGTTGTTGATCATATTCATTTTTGTTTCACTACTTTTGGTTTGTTCCGTGTCGTGTTTGTGTCTCCTCTCAATTGCTCTGTTTATTGCAGTTCTGAGTGTTGCTGGGTCGGGTTTGGTTTTGGAATTGGATTGCATTGTTATGGTATTGCTGTGAATTGTTTAGTTGGATTGATTAATTGAAAAAATAAAATAAAAAAATAAACATTTTAAAATAATAAAAAAATCAACAACAAAAAAATCGATTTAAAAAAAAAAGAGAATCAATTCTGAATTGCACAACGTGAGAATCGCGATTCGAATTCGAATCGATTTTTTTCCACACCCCTACTGTATTGTGTTGTTACAGAAATGTTTTTGCAGTAATTGAGTGGGCGGGACTAAAGCGAAACACAGGAAGTGTGTTCATTATTCATCCCACCAATCAGCTTCGAGCTTACAGGGACGTCGTGCCTAAACAATAAAATGCATGCAGCAAGGCCGACGTAGCTCCAAATACTTGGCCGCGCCGTGTACTTTCTGTTGACGTCAACTATATACTATTGTGGTTATTAACTTTAAGGCGGTGACACAAAATGAGCGCTTACAAGTTTAAGCCGCTTTGAACCTCGTTGAGACGACGTTAGCTCGGCAATGCTAGCTAGTCTCTGATGTGTTCACTCGCGTTAGCTAGGTGTTAAACGTAGCCGAGGTAGCCAATATTGTGTGTTTTAATTCGAGAGATAGCAGTCGAAAGTTGCATTAGGGGGGTGTTTTTAGCTTATAGTAATTAGTGTTGTCGGATTAATTATGCTAAACAAATTTAGCGGTGTTCATTACCGATAGTCACTTGTCGTGAGTGTAAATTGTAAATCTGGCATTAGCCTAGCTTCAACGTCGAGTCTCTCAGCAAACTGGACAAAACATTAGATCTAGTCGGCTTTAAGTCGGGCACAGCGGGTTCGCTGACCCCACAGAAGAAAATGAAAAAGAGGAAGGAGTTAAATGCCCTCATTGGACTCGGAGACAGCAAGAGGAAGAAGGCGAAAAAGGGCTCCGGTCACCGGCTTCTACGTACCGAGCCGCCGGACTCTGAGTCCGACTCGAGTTCGGAGGACGACGAGTTCCATAACATGAACAGTGGAGCGAGCTTTGGGAAGTGAGTGATGGCTTTCGTGCATTGTATACGTTATAAGTGCAGAAATCATTATGTTAACATAATTATTAGGGCTACAGTGAAAATACAAAACAGTCGTAATTTAATTTGGGTAAATATGTGATTTCCCAATATTAAACTTGTAATTTTTAGCGGTCTTAAAACTATTGACGTGAATGAACTGCGAATAAAGTAATGATCTTACAAGAAAAATCCAGAATTTTCTTTCTTTCTTTAGTTTATTTTTAGAACATGAACACACTTACAGCATAATACATTGATTGAGACTTTTATTAGTAGATTGCACAGTACAGTACATATTCCGTACAACTGACTACTAAATGGTAACAGTACCCATTTCCCACTTCAGAGCGTTTACAAATACATACGTTCATTTACTGACTTCTTTTTGTAGCACAATGACATCCGTGAGTGATTAATACAGCAGTTTGTGTAATAAATAATTAAGTCGGTCATGATAATAATACTGAGATGAAGAATATCTAATTTTCAATAAGGTTGACGTGTTTCTCATAATTCTTCTTCTTTGTACTTTGTAAGCACTATTAATTTGAACAACTTCTTAAACTGAATCATATCAGTACATTGTTTAACTTCTTTACTTAATGCATTCCATAGTTTGATTCCACATACTGATATGCTAAAGGTTTTTAGTGTTGTACGAGCATACAAATGTTTTAAATTAGATTTTCCTCTAAGGTTATATTTCTCCTCTTTAGTTGAGAAGAATTGTTGTACATTCTTGGGTAGCAGGTTATAGTTTGCTTTGTACATAATTTTAGCTGTTTGCAATTTTACCAAATCATCGAACTTCAATATTTTTTACTCAATAAATAAAGGGTTTGTATGTTCTCTATATCCAACATTATGTATCAGTCTAATTTATCTTTTTTGTAACACGGTTAACGAATGAAGCGCTAATTTGTAATTATTTCTACACAATAACTCCGATATGGTAACACTAGAGAGCAGTAGAAAATATGAAGTGATTTTTGGCCCAGATTGAAATGTTTACAATATACAAATGTAATTTACAAAAAAAAAATGGGTGAGATAATGTACTATTATGAGGGGGAATCATTCTGTTTTTTTTTTATTATTTTGATAAACTCACATTTCTACAAGAGTCCTACATCTATATTTTTTAAGAATGTTTTTTACAAGAAAAACATTTCAATGTTATTATTAAAATATGAGAATAAGCATGCAATTCTATTGGAGAAATACTATCACAGATACAGTTGATTCAACCAGAATAAAATCAGTGTTTTTTTTTGTTTGTTTTTTACAAGAATAAAGTCGTAATTTTAGAAAAATTTAATATTATGAGAATAAATACAAGATACAATACGATATAGTATTGATTTCACAAGAAAAAAATAAATGTTCTCTTGATTGTCGAGGGGGTTATGTCCAGAACCCGGTGGTGGATTGATTTGTTTATTAATATTATATGCATTTAAAGTCTTAATAAGCCCTCCACACTGCTTTTACACATACTTATAAACACGTGAAAACTTAATGGGTGCTCAATGGTGCTTTAAAATCTGCGATGTTCTGAGGCTGTAGTAAGTGAACTACGAAGTGGCGTGAGGGAATTTTGAGTAAAAGTTATGATAATGGAAAACGTTATTTATCCAATATTGTGCAAATGTAGTTTTTTTTAGGTAATTTCTAAATACATTTAACAAAATGTCTAACCAAAAAAAATCTGAATATCGTAATTCTACAAGAACAAAGTCGTAGTTTGACAAACAACACAAGTCATAATTGTAGTGTGAATTATGTTTATATAGCGCTTTTCTTGCGACTCAAAGCACTGTACATAGTGAAACCCAACTTTTACTCTTTAAGCTAATTGTAAACCATTGTGGGTGGCACTGGGAGCAGCTGGGTAAAATGTCTTGCCCAAGGACACAACGGCAATGACTAGGATGGCAGAATCGGGAATCAAACCTGGAACCTGGCACTGCCGCTCTACCAACCGAGAATATAGTTGTAATATTAAAAGCATAAACCTGCACGATAATGACTGTTAAGGATCTTTTCAAGTTACACTTTTGAAGTGGTTTAAACAAATATTTAATTATGTATTTCCTAAATAATATTTAGCATGCCTCCAGAAAGAGAGAGACAGGAGCTGCTAGTCTCTGACTGTTGCGTTTAGGTTTTTGTTAAAATATGACTTGTTTTCCCATCCTTTTACATGGCCCTAATAGTCTTTCATGGTTTATGGACCCTGGCCATTTTATGAAAATGTATAATCCCCACGGCACAGCAGGCAAACCACTGAAAATATCTCTTTGTCATGAATAATTAAAGGAGCGTTGCAGTGTATCTAATGTTTCCAATGTTTCTCTGCTTGCAGAAGAAGCTACAGCCAGTGCTGCGCTGTGTGCTACCCCTTGTTTCTCTTCATCATACTGGCCGCCTGTGTCATGGCTTGCGCTGGACTCGTATGGATGCAGGTTTCCCTGAAAGAAAATTTCGACTCCATGAAAGAAAGATTGCACAGCAGTACGTTGTCTTGTGATCATAGAGCTGGCCAAACTTTGCACGCTGGCCAAACTTTGCACACATGTAACACTACTGTCAATGTGTTGTTTTTGTTTGTAACAGTGGAATCAAGCCAGAAAGCATCTTCAAGTGAACTACCAAAACTAAGTGAGGACTTGAAAACAGAAGACAGAAAGCTTGATGACATCGAGAGTGGGGACAAGGGGCTGGGCAAACTTTGGTCTAACTTCACAGAGATGAACAGAAAAGTCAGTCAACGTCATGCATTTGCGGTATTATGAAGCCATAATCAATAATGTGTCATTGTCCTCATGCAGATCACTTTGCTGGACTCCGCGGTAAACCATTTAAAGACCAACTTGAAGTCGGCCTCCGATTTAATTAGTCTACCCACAACAGTTGAGGAACTTCAAAAGGTAAAGACAAATCTACTCATTGTACGTACAAGACACAGAACACACAAAGGGGGATTCTGCACAGTATCATATTTTTGGACTGTAAGGCACACTTAAAATCCTTTCATTTTCTCAAAAATAGACAGTGCGCCCAATGTACGTTTTAATTCGGATTGTTCTGACCGACTTAGTTGCAATTTTTTTCGATACGGGGTGTATTGATAAGTGTGCACCCAATGTACGTTTTAATTCGGGTTGTTCTGACTGACCTAGTTGCAATTTTATTCGGTACATGGTGTATTGATTAGTGTGAGCAATAGATGACAGTCACATATAAGAGATACGTGTGGATAGCAGGTTGATGGCTGTTCAATAAATGACGCTAGCAAGTACCGGTAAGCAAACAACACCAAAACTTGGATGTTTGATTGACAATATGGAACATTACACACAGCGCTCAAAAATATGTCAAAATGTTTTAGTACAACTTTGGTAAGCTATGAAGCCGCACCACTTGATGAAAGGCGGAGCATTACCGCTACCGTAGTCATACATACTGCACTTCGACTTTTGGGTATTAATATGGTGTGTGTATAAGGACGCCAGAATGGCACCTATAAAGAGACATTATCTGGCGTTTTGATTCGCAATATAATGCAAAACCAACTTTTCCTACCTATTGGTACTTAGTGATGTGTATTTGGGATCTGCATAAGTCTGGAAAATTTGCGTGCGTCCGCCATTGCAGTTCACACCGTAGTCGGTAAGGTCCTTTTTTTTCCTATCCTCTTGTTGGGCATTCATCCTCCCCTGTTGCCATTTCTAATATAAAGTAGCTTACAGTTCTTATATCTGTCAGTAGACTCTCTATGGAAGTGCTAAAAACTACCAGTACAACAATGATGATGTGGTGCCACAAATAAGACCGCCCACAAAACTTTGCATCCTGAAGAGATGGTCAGAAAGCGGCCTAAATATGGTCTGTATACATTATCTATAAACATAATGTAACATTTTGACCAAAGAACCACTATTAAATGTTATGTAGACCACAAGGGAGTGTTTTAAATGTAGAAAAGAATCATAACATGACCCGTTTAATGCTTTTTTAATAAAATAGACCCGCTCATCGGCAGTGCACCATATGTTCCGAAAAATACGGCAATAAAACAATTACATACAAGAACTTAATGATAATATTAGCAATTTATGGGAATTCATCGTAACCATAAAACAAGGGCCACTTGTCAAGTGACCAAACACATAGGTAGTTCACTTCTCATGTTATTTTTTCTTAATTTTCAGAGTGTGGCTACAATTGGGAGCACACTAACCAGTGTGCAACACGACGTGAAGACTATGCAGACTGCCATCGAAAGCCAGAAGAAGTCAGACGACGGCCTAAGGGCAACAATGGTAAATTTAAGGCAGTCCAAAATATTAAGTACGCCTTCCTTCACAGCTATTGCGCTCCAATACAGAAAGTATTGTAGTGTTTAACTCGACCGCATCACTTTGAAGGCTGTTTCGAATTGGTAGTTAAATCAGGTTACTCAGGGATCTCATAAGTGCACAGGTGTGCCTAATGTACTTTCTTTCCGTCTTGATGCAGTGCTGATTGAATACAAATTCAACGTAAATACCTCTGTATTTTTTGCAATTCAGTTCAGAATCTGACGATTTTCATGAAAAAGTATGTGATCGCCATTGCCGATTAATGCCTTTTAATGCCGATCACTAATGCCAAACCCTTTTGCTGATACGTTTTTATTTTCAGTCCCCCTGCTGACAAGCACCGAGCAGCAAATAGTGTCTCTCTATACACCGTGTGGACCAGCTCCCCCAAGTTACTAATAATCACATCAATTTCTGCAAATAATCTGCATGTTTTTTAACATCCTAGGTATCATTATTAACTAACTTTATCACTGGCTCAACATAGGGCTGGACCGTTAAAACAATATCAATATATATCCCGATAGACATGTAATGGATATATGTTAGATAAAACATTTGATAAATAGATATTTTTTGGTTGGAAGAAACCGGAAATAATGAAACCTGGTTGGTTGCATGGACAAAGGCTCTCGCGGTCTGGTCAGCTAGCAAAACAGGAAGGGTCAGTGAACAATGGGAGGAACACGTTAAACAGCCAATCGCGTAACAGTTTTAACTATAAAGTTTGCGCCGTCTCGCTTGTCAATAAAACAGGAAAAGTCACCTCGACAGTATGGGAGTTTTTTGGACTTTCTCAACCGGACTTTAGTCTTTCACCGCGCTCATCTTTTCTTTTCAACCCATGTTCATTCTCTAATTGGATGTAGAAAAACAACAGGTAGGAACTACAAAAACTAAAATATATTAAAAAATATAACGTGTGCTACTTTAAAATAATAATTTGGTCCAATAATATTTAAACAATTACTGCATAAGCATAACATAATTCATTTCCATACTCAAGTAAGAATAACACACCAAATTAAATGTTACACAGACCACATAACTTCATGACAATAAACCATGGTTTTGATACCAAGGTTAGTATCAGAAGATGATCGATATTAGAGTAAATATGTCTATATTTTTATCTAAAAATATTTTTGGGTGTTTTCGCTAATGTTTACAAACTGAATAATTCCCTGGTGACAGGAGGACTTTGAGAGCAAAAAACAAAGGATTTATATGAGTAGCAAATAGTAGTTTTTGATTTTGTTTAGTTATGGTATACTTTTTTGACTTTGTTAAATACAAATAATTGTATGTAGTACATGGGTGTACGGAATTAGTTTGAATACTGTGTTGATACTGTTAAACTGTCAATAGCACTCACCATAAATAAATAGAAAAATGTACAGTTAATACATGTAATCGGTATCTGCACATATGGATAATCAGAATCGGCAGCCTAAAACTCTGATTGAAACATCCCTACTCATAATATTACCTTTTGAATCTCATGTGGCCATGCAGCTGCATCCTTAGAAGCTCAAGTGTCTATTTCGCCGCCATTGTGCATGTAAGTTCATTAAGATGACTGGCATGAAATGTCAGCTTTGTTGCGGCTCAAATCCAAACCACAAACAGCAGTGAACTTTGCCGCTGCCGTTTTTGTTTATTCCGCCACTCTTGTGCGATGTATGTGCAGTGGCGCAGATTTCCCTTGAAGGAGCTATCGGGTAATGCCGTCACTCTTTTTTTTATGGCTCAAATCCAAACCATAAACAGCAGTGAACTTTGCCCCTGCCGTTTTCGTTTATTTCGCCACTCTTGGGCGATGTATGTGCAGTGATGCAGATTCCCCTTGAATGAGCCACCCGGTAAAGCCGTCACTTCTTGGCTCCGATGTGCTTGTGTTTCATTCATAATACACGTAATGTGCCAATCAATTTCAGGAGTTCAGAAGTTTCCAGATTAAAAAGTAGGTCATACATTTGAGACTTGAGGCTTTACAAGTTGGCTTTGGAAATTGAAGTGTTTTTTTTAACCAGAGCCTCAGTAATAATGTTTTTTTTAGCTGTTTGTTGACTGAGGTCTTTAATATCTTATGACTTTGGGGAGTGTGAGATTGAAATGGATCTTGTGAATATAAGTTATTTGGTAAATTTGTGGCGCAATTGCGCTATTCTTGTTTTGTCTGAAGCAAAAGGTTGAAAATAAGGTCTAGTTTCAAATACATTTTTAAACTGTTTTCTCCTCCAACCAACTAGCGGCTTACAGAATTTATATGAATTTTTCTATGGGTCAACTAGAACGCCACAGCTGTGGAGACTTCCACCAGGACAAAAATATAATAAAGTTCTATATTCTTCCTTTGTAGGCAGTATATTACTATGCAATGGTACCTGAGTTTTTGTTCTGGTCAGACAAAAACTGAATCGTAAAAAAACTAAAGCAGTTTTTCCCTTAATAAATCATTTAAATACAACTATTTCTTTGCATGCACACCAAAAGTATTGAAGGGGAACTGTACTATTTTTTTTAATTTTGCCTATCGTTCACAAGCATTATGAGGGACAACACGCCTCTTTTTTCGATTTTAAAGTTGATTAAAAAAACGCTTGAAAGATGCGACCATTAGGAGTCACCGTTGTAGCCATCGTCCATCCATTTTATACCGCTTGTCCCTTACGGGGTCGCGGGGGGGTGCTGGAGCCTATCTCAACTGCATTCGGGCAGAAGGCGGGAAAGCCCTCTAAAACAACTTCAAAAGCCTCCAGCAACGTTTTATGTACACAGTGCAAGTCTATATATAATGTAATAACAGACACGTTCATAACAATATGTAATATGTTCAATATTTACAGTATTTAGATCATTTTAATTAATTCCATAGTAGCGCACGTCTGACTTCTGGCAACAAATGTGTGTTCCTACTTCCGTAATCAAACACAAGTGTGTTTTCTAATCATGGCAGACTTGGTAACAGACAACAAAGATGACTATTTTTGGACAAATGAGGATTTACAATCTTATACTTTTGAAGCTAAACATACTGCTGCTTATAGAAGCGAGCACAAAGGAAGAGTGAGACGTTGGAGCAGACCGAAGACGGGAGAGGGGGATGAAAGCGATGTTGACGCTGTAAATAGGAAACTTTGAGCCAAGCTATTTTGACATAAATTGATTGCTTACCCAAAATCAACAGGAAACGTCCCCGGCCAGCTGGACCAGACAAACAATTGTCCATCGAGTGAGTCGCTTTAAAATCGATCATGATACACGCAGCACGCCATATGTGTTAGTACAACGGCATTCGCTGTTTGGCTAGCTCAGCTGTGTACAAACAGAACATGAAATGTGGGCTAACACTTTACATATATTGTATTATGATTGTTCATGTTTTTCAGTCAGTACAATCTGGTGTCGCAACACAGTGTTGTGCATTACAAACCCAAATGTGTTTTGTGTTGTTGTAGAAGCTAGCTCATCTCGCCGTAGTTACCTTTTACGGCTAATACCGAAGCATGCCGATGTGTTACTACAATAGAAAAATTGTTTCTCAGTGTTTGCTCTTACAATAACAATGTCGGTACACCTTGGTTATTATACGGGTTATGGAACGTAAATGAAGTATTGATGGTTTTTGAATGCATTAAAATACAAGTGATTTAGAGGTACTATTGGCTGCTCCCATTAGCTGCATTGCTAGCCACCGTGAACGAGCCGATTTTATCCACTAGAAAGCAAAAAAAACAACTTTTGTCTTGTCTGTCATTATAATTGTGAATGATCGGCAAAATTCCCCCCAAAAAGTGCAGTTCCCCTTAAACACAGAACACATAATTATGGTTTTAGCTATAGTTTTACATGCAGAAAACAATGCAAAATAATGACAAACAAAATGGATGGATAAACATTTAACATAAAATGTCCCTTTATTGAAGACTTTTGTTGGTAAAGACGGCGATAAGCAGAGTGGGAGGATGGGAGGGCATCACTTTTGTTCGTACTTTGCTACGACATCTTTCTTGAATTCGATAAGATTTCTCACTGTCTTTATCAAAGTCCTGGCATTGCAGCTTTGTTTGGGCCCCATATTCATACTCAATTTTAGAAAGCACAAAGACAAAATTACCATTGTGTGGAATTATTTGCTCTGTAAAATGATACCCAGTTGAGGTGTGAAAACAGATTATTTCATCATCGCCATGCAGCATGTGACATTCAACATCAATGTACAAATGTTCAAATATCAATTATTTTCCATTACAGCAAAAGCACATTAACACAACCGCAGCACCTGGAAAGTTGGTAAGAACAAAAAAAAAGGCCCAAATCATTTTAAGGGACAGATAGTATTGTAGCGTCTAGTCGTCTACCGGGACGTTAGGATGTGGTCGAATGACTATCGCTTTATAGCTGGGTTGCTATAACGTCACGTCGTTTTTCTTCCACACGGCTTTATTCACATAATGGTCAACCAGCTTGAGCTTAGAATTAAAACAAGTGAGAGTGAGTGTGGAGTTTAAACAGAGAAGGCCGTTTTGCTGTTCTGTTCTTGGGAGTTCCAGTCGTTCAAATAAAGAGATAGGAAAGAGCATTCATAGAGTCCCGAAAGAAGTCGTTCATTAAGGTGATAAACTCAGGGAAAAATGGAAAATGTGTCGAAGGAAATTGCTCTTAAAGGGGAACTGCATATTTTTGGGGAATTTTGCCAATCATTTACAATCCTTATGAAAGACAATCACACATATGTTTTTCTTTTTTAATGCACTCTAACTAGTAAAAAAAAAATGTGATCAAAAGTCAGCTTACAATGAGGACAATGGGAGTCGTTCTATTACACCTACAGTATAAAGCGCTCTAAAACACATCCATCAAGGTTTTATATGCACACTGTAAGTATATTTGTAATGTCGTAACAGGCGCATTCATAAAAATGTAATATTTATGTATTTTGATCATTTTAAGCATACGGCGGCGCAATAATTTCAAAAACGCAATACAATGTTCGCTTTTTCCTTTGACAACATCATTGATTCCTACTTACTGCAGTATTCATGAGATTCTACAAACATAATAAAACATCACTTACTGTATTAATAAATATTGCTTTAGTCCCGTTCCACCTACAGGACTGGAGTGCAAATTATTCTAATATAGAGTGGTACCTCGGTTTTTGTACGCTACACTAGTCGCATGATTTGGTGTTTGACAAACATTTATAAACTACATTACTGTGTGTTTGATCAATATTAATGTGTACATAAATACATTTAAATTTGGGGATAATTGTGGGAAGTGGTAAATATGTACAAAATGTATAAATATTTAAAAAATTCTAATCAACCAGAAATTGCCAGACCGCCCTCTGCAGACGCAGACCCCTAGGGGTCACAGACCCCTGTTGAAGACTGTTCTGTTTTGACGTACCAGTATAATGGAGAAACAAGTTGCCTCTATATTGAAGCTATTATCATTTATATCTGATTTATGAAACAAAAAGACTTACAAAGTTTGAGTAAATATATATTATTAAAACAATGTAAATCTCGCAGAGCTTCCCGAGCCATTTTGGAGAGTCAATGAGCAAGCCAGTCACGTGATCTGTGACGTAAAGGCCGGAACCACAGATCCCTTCCCCGCAACAACAATGCTAATCAAGCAAACTTTGTGAGAGCCAACAATGATTACTTTGGGAAGAATTATGATCCAGAACCTTATATTTCTGAGCCCGAACACGAGGATGATGAGCAATAAGTTTTAGAAGCCGAGTGCAGCTTTATTGAAACACAATAACATTGCTTGGTGTTAAACATACAAACTGATCATAATAAACACTTACTGTACAATTTTCGCTCTCGCTGGGATGCCGACCGATGGGACAGAAGCAGCCGCCGTCTAAGTATGTCAACAATAGCAGTGTAAACTAACATTAGCTCACTGGTATCAATGCGCCGCGAAAACAGACCGTTTATGTTGGCACTTATAATAACAATATCGCTCTTATTTGGTTAACTATCCGGCGACGACATGTAAATGGGGTACTGTTAGTTTCTGGATGATATTTAAGGGGGTTTTATGGGCGCAATAAATACATAAAAAAAATGCCAATCATATGTATTCTTGTCATACATAAGGATTGTGAATGATAAACATCACATCTCTTTCCATTTTTTGGGTATTTCCAGTATGACTGATCTGATGATATGGTCAGAGTGGAAGCGTTCCTCTCGTGGCGTCATCGGACCCCCCAAATCTATAACTGCCGACGACATTCGGAGCGGAATATTCTAAATGGCTAACTGAATTTGTGGCATTTTGTGATTTTTAGATGGTATTTTCACATATGTTGCGGATTGTAAATACAATAGGATAGAAATTATTTATTTTTTAAAATTTGCATATAAAGTCAACTTGTTTTTCCATTATACTGGTACTTTAAAGTATATGTTTTCGTGTGTAAATGGTTTAAGTAGTGTGAGTCTTGTTAGTTACAAATGCTCATAATCTGGCGTCGTTTTTCAGTGATGGACCACATTATTGGAGCACATTAGCTTTGGTTTATATTGTCTGTATTTGCAGACCACACCACTAGGGAAACAGAAGAGCAGTAAGTTGTGTTTGTGATAGGACCTAACTGACCTGAGGAAAGCAGTGAGCGAGGCCAACCAGACTGAGGTGCTGCACCACACGTGGACCGACGAGCAGATCCACATCCTCCTGGTGACAATCGCAGAGTTGCAGCAGAGAGTAGCGTCGTTGGAGAAGGGTTCCAAACAAAACGTCAGTCATGTTGCCCCAGACGCTGAACATTTTGGCTAAGGATTTCATTACAGTTTTTTGGTGTTATAATGGTTGCACACGATAATTGCGACAAGTCAGAGCCAGGGAAATTCAACGGTATCGTTTTCAAACTGTAAGGACCAGCACTACTTTTAGCTCATTGAAATTAAAGATAAGAATGTTTATGTAACAGGCACGATATGTCCAGGAAAAAAGTGTTTATCCACATCTGCTCGAATGGCACCTCACATCAACACATGCCAACATGACACGTGCTGCTGCTGCTAACCCAACCCCGAGCCCAAATGCAGCCACTTTTTTAATCACATTCATCACATTTTGGAATTTGGATTTGTCATGATTAATCAAGTGATTACTTGCTTGCATAATTAAAATTAGCTTAAGAAAAGAACCCTATATTTGTACACAAATGCCATTTATTGTTAGATTGTCACTGGGGAACATTTTTAAACGTTTTACTTGAATGCATGTCATGTATTTGGCCAAAACTTGGTAACAGTTTTATCTAAATTTATTTCAGGCTGTATTTTGGTATACGGGTGCAGAAAATTAATTGCACTACTTGAAGGCCAAATGTTCCTTTCTATTTACCTAAGTTTACATTTTTCGTACTGTATTGGGTTTTGTACTTTCAATATTTAATGTTGCTACTTTACGAAATATTTATGTTTTATACATTTGTATTTCTATGCATATCATATGGCACACTAATCTATTGAGTTCAGATGAATACCACATTTTCTAAAATACTTTATATAGTGTTTTTATTCTTCGATCAGTTAATATAAACATATTTGACGTTTGAAGATGTTATCGAACCTAATGGCGTATAAAATAACGAAAAGAAAAATGTCACAGTTACTTTGCTGAGTAACTAATTATGCTTACAATGGGATAACTCAGTTACTGACTCAATTACTTTATGGGAGAAGCAATTTGTAACAGTAACTAATTACTTTTATAAGGTAAGATGACCAACACTGTTGGTAGTTGCAGCGGTTGGCTTTTTATTTTTTATTTTTTTACACACTTTTATAACTGTTAATGTTAAATGCCTTAAAAAATGCTCTGAGTTACTAAGGGTTTATAATGGTCATAGTTTGACACTGGAACAGAATAGATTTCTGCATTGTGCTCAACTTTAGAAGTGTTACATTCAAGAATAAAATAAATGTATTCATATTTTTTTATTTCCTTTTCCAGCTAAAGGAAGCTGAATCTCATCCCCTCAAAAGCAGTGGCCTTCAACCCTCCAAGAAGATGAACGAGACAAAAACAACCATCGCGTCATCACCAGGTGCCGCTTTGTTTTTTTAACCACAAAAATACAGCTTTTCCCTTCCGCCGTATCTAAAGTTATCATTGTCTCTCCTTTCTCCTGTCTCGACAAGATAACTCAACGCTAACTCCAGAGCCTCAGACCAGCAGACACCCACGCTTCGTCACCCCAGGCCGCTCCAAGAGAAATGCTGCTGTCAAATGCCAAAAGAGGCGTTCACATCCTGCAGTCGCATCACTGAAAGGTACACAAATGTACATCCATTCTTTGAAAAGTGACATGTCACATCTTGCTGAACTGAGTATTTTTTGTCCGCAGGTCTGCAAAAGATCTACGTAGACATGAGCCCTGATTCAGCGGGCTTGACTTACGAGGAGCTGTGGGAAAAAATTGGGCCATCGATTCCGAAAGCTCGCACCTTGAGGTGCTTTGACGCGGATGGAGATGAGAGGTACTCCCTGATGGAGCTGAGAGCCGCTTTTGATGTGTGAGCATGTAAACCCCGCCCCCTTCCTGCCCCACAGTGAACTGCATCGAATGAAGTCTAGTAGGGTCTGGCTCATGGTAGCGGGACTATTGGCTCCACCCCTTTTCCTGCAATTGCTGCACTTTTAGTGTGAACTGAACATTGCTCATGCTGATTTTGGATCTCAATTCTCTTCCATTTTGTTCCAGTTCAGCACAACCTCATCCCGAAAAAAATTGACCTTAAATGAATCCGTGATGTACATTTTAAACTAAAATTTTCACACCATCACTCAACTAAAGTTGCTGCATACATTAGGTTTTCATTCAATCATGCTGGGTTTTTTTTAGTTTTCAATGCAACTCCCAACTCTCCCCTGGTACGAGAGTGAAATGTATTTTATGAATGTTTACAAATGACTACTAGAAGCAGAATTTGATTTTTTTTTTTTGTTTAGCTTCAGTTTTTAGACAGTTTCCAATACCTGCTAAAACACTTGATTGATCCTATCAGTGGGAAACTGTATGCGTTTTCAATTATTATATTTAAGGTAATGTTTTGCCTATGAACAAGATTTGAAGGGCTATGTTCACTTTGAAACACTTAAGACTTTAGAGGCTTACGTAGCAATAATAATGACATAGCATGATGACTTGCAGTAACAGGTAGTACACGATGCACTGACATCACTCTTTTAATATATTTAACTCCATGTGTATGTTGTATTCACCCGTTTCTCAATTTATCTTATTCAGGGTGTCAGAGGAGTTAAATTTGCATTACAATCTTAAACTGCATTTTATGTTTTTAATTAAGATTGTTTTGCATTGCAAGTTGGTTATGATAATGTACATATAATTTATGATAGAGCTGTAATTGTCGACTATGCAGTAGTAGTGCAGGACAATGAGCTCAGAATGCAACAGCTTGGGCCACTAAGAAGGGTGTTGGTCTCTGCTGCTTCTATAAGATTTTATGAGTGTTCTCGTGTGACCACCAATGAATAAAGAGTACAAAATGTCATTTGTATTCAGTTTGAGAGTGCATGTCATTTAATTTCAAGAGTGTGGTTTTCTTGCAGTATAAACATAATTCACGCCAATGCCCCCTTGGCCCTCCAGTCCCGGGACAGAAGTCCAAGCAGTTCTTCTTCATTCTCCTCTTCTTCCTCCTCCATGCTGACTTCAGTCTCCATGGGTTGCACCTTGTTCCTCAGCTGAAACCTCCTCTTCGCCACATCCCTTTTGTCTCTCAGGAGCTCCACTCTTCTGTAACACTCGATTTGTTCATCAATCTCGTCGATCTGTCGCTCCAAGCGGCCCTCCTCGTCATCTTCAGCCACGATGGCCTCCGACTTGGTGTTCACCTGACGTATCGCCTTCTGGAACTCTTCCCACTCTTTGTCCATTTGGTCTTTTGGCGCGTCCACGTTGCGCACCTTGGCGTCCCTTACCGGGTCGTCGAAGAAGCCCTCTGGTATCGCTTCGACTGAGCAGTCTTTCTTTTCGGTGCTTTTCTCCGGCGCCTCCGCCTTTAGAATGGAGCCCGAGTGGGAAACGGCGGGGATGGAGCTGTCGAAGAAGTCTGCAGGTAGTTCGCCTGGTTCTGCAGCTGTCGGAGCAGTGTCGTCGTTTCCTGCTTCTTCTGTCGCTTGCTTTTCATTATCATCATCATCATCATAGACTCCGACTAGCAAACTGATGCCTGCTGGCTTTGCAGAGTCCGGCTGCTCAAAGAAATCTCCAGGTACAGCCGAGGCGGACTGCTCTTCCCCCGGCGTTACTTTCGCCTTCTTCCCGTTGACCTCCTCATCGTTTGATGCTTTCCTCTTTTCCGGTTGACTCTGCGGTGTTTGTTTGGCTGTTTTCAGTTGGGTAACTTTCTCCTTGTGTTGCTTTCCGAGGACGTGAGCGGGCCACAGCAGCTCCGACTTCACCTGCATGTTGCACAGCACACAACTCAGATGGCCCAAACTGTTATATTTAGCAAACGGAGACTCGACACGCTTCTTGTCGGATGTTTGCCTTTGTTTTTCTCTCATCAGTCGCCGTAGTTCTTCTTGATTCACGACTTTCTTCCCTTTCTTTGAAGTCATGGTGGTAAAGAAAAACAACAACAACACGGCTACTAGAATTAGCTTGCCTGGCTTCTGCGACCAACCGGAAGTTGTTCTTCTTTTGTTTAATGGCGGTTGGCAAGCAACCTTCTGGTGTGCATTTCCGCCACCTACTGAACTGGAGTGTGGACCTAGGTGGAACCCTACTCTATATTATTTTATTTAACCCTGTCTATTTTAAAATATGTATATAATGCTTTGTAATCTATGTGTTCTGAGTGCAGTCCTAAAATATCTTCCACTACTAACCTTCTCTTTCGCTAACTTTTTTCCCTTTCTCTATTGTATTTCCTACAATGTATTAAAATATGTCCTACACTTTCTATGTGATGGCAACAGTCACACAGCCCTGTATTATGTTTATCTATCAATGTCAATGAACTATTTAGATATGTATGTCCTTTATTGTCCTAATCTCATTCTAGTAATAATGTATTCTTCCTATTTCTATTGCCTTCCCTCATTACACCTACTCTCCTCTGGACTTTGTGATACTCCCTACCAACGTTCCCTCTAAGGTGCGCACCTGTGCAATTGCGCACTGCTCAAGCGTCCTCTGCGCACGGCAAATCTACGGTATGCCACGCACAAAATCAAATAAAAAAATAAGCGCATAACAATTTGCGAAAAAAGGACACGACAGAGAAAACAGTTTTCGTCATCATTGTTCAAGCAAGCCCGGTCACAGGCAATTACAATGTCTGTTAGTCCGGGTGAGGAGTCAGTTAAGCTAGAACTAGCCAGCGCCAGGCTGGATAATCCATGTACGCATAGCAATTCTCTTAGAATAATACACAATTCACATAATGTTTTTTCTGTTGTGTCTGTGTCAGAGGTGGACATGCATTCTACTGAGGTGGCAAATTATGATATGTCCAGTCTATTGCAGCACCAAGCAAACAATCGGAAAATTCCCGTCATATCAATTCCTAGATATGGTCGAAACTATTTAAAGTGCACTACGCATAATAAACGCAACATTGTTAATATTGCCACTACGGATAATCTTAACAAAAACTCGTCAAAACAGCCCAATACCTATAATATGGGCTTTTTAAACATAAGATCATTGTCTCCCAAGGCGTTATTGGTTAATGAGGTCATTAGAGACAACAATCTTAACGTCATTGGTCTTAGCGAAACCTGGCTCAAACCGGACGAATTTTTTGCGCTCAATGAGGCATCTCCTCCTAACTATACGAATGCGCATGTTGCCCGCCCTCTTAAAAGGGGAGGGGGTGTCGCACTAATATACAATGAAAATTTCAACCTTACCCCTAACCTAAATAATAAATATAAATCGTTTGAGGTGCTTACTATGAGGTCTGTCACACCGCTACCTCTCGACCTGGCTGTTATCTACCGCCCCCCTGGGCCCTATTCGGACTTTATCAGTGAATTCTCAGAGTTCGTTGCTGATCTAGTGACGCACGCCGACAATATAATCATAATGGGGGACTTTAATATCCATATGAATACCCCATCGGACCCTCAGTGCGTGGCGCTCCAAACCATAATTGATAGCTGTGGTCTTACACAAATAATACATGAACCCACGCATCGCAACGGTAATACAATAGATCTAGTGCTTGTCAGGGGTGTCACCACCTCCAAAGTTATGATACTTCCATATACTAAAGTAATGTCCGATCATTACCTTATAAAATTTGAAGTTTTGACTCTTTGTCAACAAGCTAATAATAATAATAATAACTACTATAGCAGCCGCAACATTAATGCTGCCACAACGATGACTCTTGCTGACCTACTGCCTTCGGTAATAGCACCATTCCCAAATTATGTCGGCTCTATTGATAAACTCACTAACAACTTTGACGATGCCTTGCGCGAAATTATTGATAGTATAGCACCGCTAAAGCAAAAAAGGGCCCCTAAAAGGCGCACCCCATGGTTTACAGAAGAAATTAGAGCTCATAAATTATCATGTCGAAAACTGGAACGCAAATGGCGCGCGACTAAACTTGAGGTTTTCCATCAAGCATGGAGTGATAGTTTAATAACTTATAAACGCATGCTTACCTTAGCTAAAGCTAAATACTACTCAAATCTCATCCGCCTCAACAAAAACGATCCTAAATTTCTGTTTAGTACAGTAGCATCGCTAACCCAACAAGGGACTCCTCCCAGTAGCTCCACCCACTCGGCAGATGATTTTATGAATTTCTTTAATAAGAAAATTGAACTCATTAGAAAGGAGATTAAAGACAACGCATCCCAGCTACAACTGGGCTCTATTAACACAAATACGACTGTATATACGACGGACACTGCCCTCCAAAATAGTCTCTCTATTTTTGATGAAATAACATTAGAGGAATTATTACAGCGTGTAAGTGGGATAAAACAAACAACATGTTTACTTGACCCACTTCCTGGGAAACTTATCAAGGAACTGTTTGTATTATTAGGTCCATCAGTGTTAAATATTATAAACTTATCACTTTCCTCCGGCACTGTTCCCCTAGCATTCAAAAAAGCGGTTATTCATCCTCTGCTCAAAAGACCTAACCTCGATCCTGACCTCATGGTAAACTACCGACCGGTCTCCCACCTTCCGTTTATTTCCAAAATTCTCGAAAAAACTGTTGCACAGCAGCTAAATGAACACTTAGTGACTAACAATCTCTATGAACCTTTTCAATCCGGTTTCAGGGCAAATCACTCTACGGAGACAGCCCTCGCAAAAATGACTAATGATCTATTGCTAACGATGGATTCTGATGCGTCATCTATGTTGCTGCTTCTTGATCTTAGCGCCGCTTTCGATACCGTCGATCATAATATTTTATTAGAGCGTATCAAAACACGTATTGGTATGTCAGACTTAGCCTTGTCTTGGTTTAACTCTTATCTTACTGACAGGATGCAGTGCGTCTCCCATAACAATGTGACCTCGGACTATGTTAAGGTAACGTGCGGAGTTCCCCAGGGTTCGGTTCTTGGCCCTGCACTCTTTAGTATTTACATGCTGCCGCTGGGTGACATCATACGCAAGTACGGTGTTAGCTTTCACTGTTATGCTGATGACACTCAACTCTACATGCCCCTAAAGCTGACCAACACGCCGGACTGTAGTCAGCTGGAGGCGTGTCTTAATAAAATTAAACAATGGATGTCCGCTAACTTTTTGCAACTCAACGCTAAGAAAACGGAAATGCTGATTATCGGTCCTGCTAGACACCAACATCTATTTAATAATACCACCTTAACATTTGACAACCAAACAATTAAACAAGGAGACTCGGTAAAGAATCTGGGTATTATCTTCGACCCAACTCTCTCGTTTGAGTCACACATTAAGAGTGTTACTAAAACGGCCTTCTTTCATCTCCGTAATATCGCTAAAATTCGTTCCATCTTGTCCACTAGCGACGCTGAGATCATTATTCATGCGTTCGTTACGTCTCGTCTCGATTACTGTAACGTATTATTTTCGGGCCTCCCTATGTCTAGCATTAAAAGATTACAGTTGGTACAAAATGCGGCTGCAAGGCTTTTGACAAAAACAAGAAAGTTTGATCATATTACGCCTATACTGGCTCACTTGCACTGGCTTCCTGTGCACTTAAGATGCGACTTTAAGGTTTTACTACTTACGTATAAAATATTACACGGTTTAGCTCCAGCCTATCTCGCCGATTGTATTGTACCATATGTCCCGACAAGAAATCTGCGTTCAAAGAACTCCGGCTTATTAGTGATTCCCAGAGCCAAAAAAAAGTCTGCGGGCTATAGAGCGTTTTCTATTCGGGCTCCAGTACTCTGGAATGCCCTCCCGGTAACAGTTAGAGATGCTACCTCAGTAGAAGCATTTAAGTCCCATCTTAAAACTCATTTGTATAATCTAGCCTTTAAATAGACCCCCCCTTTTTTAGACCAGTTGATCTGCCGTTTCTTTTCTTCTCTCCTCTTCTCCCCTGTCCCTTGCGAGGGGGAGTTGCATAGGTCCGGTGGCCATGGATGAAGTGCTGGCTGTCCAGAGCCGGGACCCCGGGTGGACCACTAGCCTGTGCATCGGTTGGGGACATCTCTGCGCTGCTGACCCGTCTCCGCTCGGGATGGTTTCCTGTTGGCCCCGCTGTGGACTGGACTCCCGCTGATGTGTTGGATCCACTGTCCACTGTGGACTGGACTTTCACAATGTTATGTCAGACCCACTCGACATCCGTTGCTTTCGGTCTCCCCTAGAGGGGGGGGGTTACCCACATATGCGGTCCTCTCCAAGGTTTCTCATAGTCATTCACCGACGTCCCACTGGGGTGAGTTTTTCCTTGCCCGTATGTGGGCTCTGTACCGAGGATGTCGTTGTGGCTTGTACAGCCCTTTGAGACACTTGTGATTTAGGGCTATATAAATAAACATTGATTGATTGATTGAAATATTGTAATGTCTGTCGAGACGCCTTGAGGACATGAATTCCATCAATCACTTTACTGAGCAAAACTATTTATTGTCGGCCATAAACACATCACCAAAACATTAGTAAAAAAAAAAGATATCTATAGCAAAACTGGTCATTTTCTGCAGTACAAACCAGACCAAATGCAACTTTGTTATTTCAACAGCAGCCGCTCGCTCTTTCTCACTTGCGCCAACACATGCACATATGTGGCACTTAGCCAGTGATGCGTTTACAGCCACACAAAAAGTCGGACAACTCCAACACCACACATAAAGTGTAATACCAGGTCGTTACACTATGATTTACCAATCAAATGTGTGCTTATTCTAGTGTCATTTATTAGGAATCTTAATTTATAAATATTAATCATGAAATGATGTTGGTATATTAAATAAATACTAATAAAAATATATTTTTTACAAACAGGAAGTTGCAGTACACATGAGATCCCCTGCTTACATCTCATTGTGCAACATGTGAGTGTTTTAATGGGAACTTAATGCAATGTCTAAAAGGGGTACAAATTATTTCCAAAGCAGGACCTCCACCCAGACAAACAATACAAGTACACAGTTCACGAAAAACAATATTTGTTGTTATTGTCATTGTAAGTGGGCCTAAACACTTATATTAGAAAATAATCTCATGAAAATGACTGAGGTCATTTGATTATAATAATAACAGAATGTTGTCTGTGTGTTGGCCCTGCGATGAGATGGCGACTTGTCCAGGGTGTACCCCGCCTTCTGCCCGAATGCAGCTGAGATAGGCTCCAGCACCCCCCGCGACTCCAGGGACAAGCGGTAGAAAAATGGATGGATGGATGGATGGAATGTGTTTATTCCACGACTGTATATATCGGTTCATATCGGTACCGGTTGATATTGGTATCGGTAATTAAGAGTTGGACAATATCAGATATCGGCAAAAAGCCATTATCGGACATCCCGAATCTTAATGGTGTTCTTCACTTCTTTACTGTGGTTCATCTCCATGTTTACTTCTGTTTTCGTGCTTGCTTGTTTTTGCGCAGCCGAAACTACGTCGCATGATGACGGCGTCACTCAAAGGAAATCGCGTGTTTGGCGTGGTCTCGCGAGAAGAGGCTCGCGAGCTAGCAAACATGATTGTAGCATCCGTCCAGTTTGATATTCGCCGCAAGCGGAGCGCAACATCTCTGTTATGAAAATGCATTTTGGAGATAATGGTGGATACACCAGTATAATTGTTTCGTGTCCGTGTACGTTCTCTGATTCATTTCATGCCGATGTGTATGCTGTATATTTATAAAAAACAACTTATGGGATTTTAACACCGCGCCCACCGCTTATATATAAATATTTTAAAAAGAGCTAGCGAGTAGCTAGCATCGCTTTTAGTCATTGTCGGCAGACGCCTGAACGTCAGCTATCATTTGTTGTTTTCCATTGCGAATGTTGACATTTCCACTAAGATTAACAGGTTATTGCTAATGCCGACTATTGGCGTCGTAGTGTAGTTGATACTGTAGCTATCTCGGTGACGAACCGTCATGACCGGTGAAACGATACGCGCGGTGCGCAAGGACCACTATAAAGCCAACAAAAATGTCCAAGCTGTGGACTCCTTCGACGACACGGGTCACCATTTGAAGTCCAACAAGGCTTTCCTCAAATCCGTCAAGCCGTCGACAGTACAGCAGAAGCAGCTCAATGCAAACAACCAGAACGGCAATGCAGCCAACGGCAACATTGTCAACGATGACAATAAGAACCCCATCATCCTCACCAACGACGACTTTCCTGTGCATGAGTGTGTGTTCAAAGGAGACGTGAGGCGGCTGTCCTCCCTCATCAGGACCCATAGCATCTCTCAAAAAGATGTGCATGGTAAGAACATTGCCGTGGCAGCGATTTGCGTTTATCTTATGATTTTAATATTACTTTTGTGTGTCTCCTTTTCAGGTAACACACCTCTCCACCTTGCTGTGATGCTTGGCCACAAAGGTAGAGTGTGGTCAATTAGAAGCATGAGGTTTTTTTTTACAATTCAACACTAAAAATTGGCCCTAGTGCAGTGGTTCTTAACTTTGTTGGAGGTACCGAACCCCAACAGTTTCAAATACGCACTCACCGAACCCTTCTTTAGTGATAAATTAAAACAATTGTTTTTTTTCAAATTCAAGACAAATTATGTTTTTTTTACTGGTGCACAAAATGAACCGTGCATGAACATCACCTCGTTCAAAGAACAAAACCATCACAGTGCATGAACTCACAACAAATTACACACCTGCAAATCAGTGTGACTTCGGCTGTTGCCGTATCCATAATCATCATCATCGGCGGTCACTCGAACGAGTATGACGATCCTCCTGGTAGGGGTGTATCCCATAATGGAGGATGCCTGTGCGTGACTTTGTCTTACGTGGGGAGACTGGTGCACAGACAGTCACCACACGATCCTTGACAGAATTGGGTCAGGGTCCAGTGGCATGTAGTCCAAGACGTTGAGGTCTTCACTGTATCCCTGGCTAGGGGACAGTCAGGTACTAGGCCTTTGCCAAGGGCCACCTGGGGTAACAGAAGTAAAGGGGTTAACCTCCTAGTGCCCCAAGGCCCCATAGAGGAACCTCCACTGCCGGATGCACTTTAACGTCATGCCCAGGACGTATCCATAATACGCCGATAGGGAGAAGTTTTATTTACATGATGAGTCGGGTGTGTGACCTCCTCGGCGAACCCCTGAGGCCTACTCACCGAACCCCTAGGGTTCGATCGAACCCAGGTTAAGAACCACTGCCCTAGTGTGTGAATGTGAATGTTGTCTGTCTCTGTGTTGGCCCTGCGATGAGGTGGCGACTTGTCCAGGGTGTACACCGCCTTCTGCCCGTGTGCAGCTGGGATAAGCTCCAGCGACCCCGAAAGGGACAAGCAGTAGAAAATAGATGGATGGAAGGATAGACTTGATTTATTCCAAATGGGGAGATTACCGGTACGTGCTTGCAGTGCAGATACAAATGTACTCTAAAATAAGATAAAACATGACGCAAACAATGAAAGAACCAAAGGACATAATACATTAAAAAAGCACAGAGCTGATGCAACCAGCTGCCACTTCAGCCGCACCACTTCTACATACAGCTACAAAAGTAAAACACAACGAAAAAACAAAAAACGAGCAACAATAATACATAATGTGCACTGTTGCAGAGAAAGAATGGTATAATACTAAGTTTTAGTGAAGACCGGCCCTTACAAGGCAACCATAGCATCAGCAAGCAAGGTCTAAAACCAAACAAAAAGAGTCAGCTTATGTGGAGCGAAAACAGCCCCTCTCCCCCAGAAAGGAGCAGAGCTGCTTCTTCAAAACAGATAAACTGGCCAAAACAGCTCTGTGTGCTTACAAACACCCTTAAGACAAAACAAAGCGTTTACTAGCGGACATAAGATAAAAGCAAGGAGGTCACGAGAAGACATACTACATGGGAAAATACTAGCTGCTTTAAACATGACTATGGATTAAAAAAAGAACACTTAAAAATATGTCATTCTCACTGCATGTACAATTGCATCATGAATGTCGACAAAACAAAAACACCATTTTATCACCCACACATTGTACACCACGGTGGCCTCTGCGGTGCTCCACGCCATTGCCTGCTGGGGTGGAGGGCCGCACGGCCAGAGACAGAAAGGGACCCAGCAAAATGACCAAGATAGCCAACTCTGTCCCAGCATACTTGCCAACCCTCCCGATTTTTCCGGGAGACTCCCGAATTTCAGTGCCCCTCCCGAAAATCTCCCCGGGCATCCATTCTCCCGAATTTCTCCCGATTTTCACCCAGACAACAATATTAAGGGCGTGCCGTGATGGCACTGTCTTTAGCGTCCTCTACAACCTGTCGACGCGTCCGCTTTTTCACCATACAACATCGTGTTGGCCCAGTCACATGTTGTATGCGGCTTCTGCATACGCAGTGACTGCAGACATACAGGTCACACTGAGGGTGTCCGTATAAACAACTTTAACACTGTTACAAATATGCACCACACTGTGAACTCACACCAAACAAGAATGACAAACAAATTTCGGGAGAACATCCGCACCGTAACACAACATAAACACAACAGAACAAATACCCAGAATCCCTTGCATCCCTAACTCTTCCAGGCTACAATATACACCCCCGCTACCACCAAACCCCGCCCTCCAATATTATGCTTTTTGATTTACATTTTTCAAGAACATGGAATGATTTTGTTATTTTTGCCTTTTTAATTTGTTGATCATGATTATAATCAGAATAAAAGAGGGGACAGATATGTTTGGCATACCAAAAATGTTTTGTATTAACACACACATTTTTATTATTAGGAAATTTCACGTCTGCTGCTGCCATCTAATACATCCATCCATTTTCTATCGCTTGTCTCTCTTGGGGTTGCTGGGGTGGCTGGAGCCTATCACCTAATAGATGAGTAATAATAATAATCAACACATCACAATCATGGAATATAGACATTGCTTTAAAGGCAACTATTGAAAATCAGAACTAAATTACAATAAAGTAAAGTAAATATATTAAAACAAATATAAAACAATGAAACTAGAACAATACCATACAATGATTCACTTATTCCACATATTTTTTTTAGGAAAATATACACTACCGTTCAAAAGTTTGGGGTCACCCAAACAATTTTGTGGAATAGCCTTCATTTCTAAGAACAAGAATAGACTGTCGAGTTTCAGATGAAAGCTCTCTTTTTCTGGCCATTTTGAGCATTTAATTGACCCCACAAATGTGATGCTCCAGAAACTCAATCTGCTCAAAGGAAGGTCAGTTTTGTAGCTTCTGTAACGAGCTAAACTGTTTTCAGATGTGTGAACATGATTGCACAAGGGTTTTCTAATCATCAGTTAGCCTTCTGAGCCAATGAGCAAACACATTGTACCATTAGAACACTGGAGTGATAGTTGCTGGAAATGGGCCTCTATACACCTATGTAGATATTGCACCAAAAACCAGACATTTGCAGCTAGAATAGTCATTTACCACATTAGCAATGTATAGAGTGTATTTCTTTAAAGTTAAGACTAGTTTAAAGTTATCTTCATTGAAAAGTACAGTGCTTTTCCTTCAAAAATAAGGACATTTCAGTGTGACCCCAAACTTTTGAACGGTAGTGTAGTCAATAGTGCAAAATAAGTACCAACACAATTCTTGTTTTTTTTGTGCCTTAAATTCTCTTTACCTGCCGTTTAGTAAGTATAAAAATAAACTGTTTTGGTAAATGTCTGGGTGGACCGTTAAAAGTCAATATTTGTGTTTATATATTCTATTTGTCGCTATTTATCCTCCTAGAATGTGCCCTTCTTCTTCTGGCCCACAATGCACCTGTGAAGATAAAGAACGCGCTTGGGTGGAGCCCTCTAGCAGAAGCCATCAGCTACGGCGACAGGCAAATGAGTAAGTTGCTGCACGAATGGCTCTTTTTGCATGCTGCTGCTATCTTCTTAAATGTGTTTGTCCTACACTGCGCTTAAACATTCAGATCGTGTCAGTTTGTTAGTATTGATACTGTTTGTCCTCTTCTCGACTATGTTCACACTCCCCACTGTGATGCCCAGGATTTTTTGGAAAATCCAAATGTTTATGTTTACATCCAAAAAGAATCTATTTGTGTCTGGTGTGAACAGAATGGGTCCGTGAAGTGACCCGCCTGCACAGACAAGCAGTGCAGTGCGTTTGCAGAAGTAAACGTGTTTCCATTTTGTGTAGGTCTCACTCTCAGGCCTGCTGCGTCTGTTTTGTGCAACCCGAGCCAATATTTTCCTAACCACATTATTTGGCAAAGGAGATTTAGAAGGAAGATGGAAATAATTTTGTCTAAGGCCGTTTGTGGGATCCTTGCTGCCGAGTTTGTTCCGAGGTGCATGAGGGTGAGGCGGCGAAGCCGGGAGTGGTGGGACATTGATATGAGTTCCAAAACATCGTCTTTTCACCAATGACAGTTTTCTGCTCCTTTGTCCGCCATTTTTTTCTTGTGATTGTCATTTTTGGCGATGACTTATAGGTCAACGTAGCATATTTTCAGCGTTCAAACTGCAGTCACATAGGGGTTGTAGCTATCAATTATTTTAGTAATCAAGTTATCTATTAATTAGAGGTGGGAGTCTTTGGGCACCTCACAATTTGATTCAGAATCTTGGGGTGACAATTTAATTCAGAATCGATTATCGAGTTACAAAATTTCCTCTTGGCTGTTGACGTACGACTAATACTCGCAGTGTTGGCCTAAAAAACGAATTAGAAAAAAAATACTTTAAACATTTTATTTACACAAATCACAGACTGTTAATCTAATAAATGAAAGTGCCAAAAAGGTGCCACCCAAAAGGCAAAAAAACACTAATAAAATAGTTTTTGAGCTTCCCTACTATCCATTAGTTGTTTTGATTTATCGAGTATTCGGATATAACGCACTTTATAGCCTCACCATTCTTTAAAAAAAAATCAAATACACGTCATAAACATTGAAATTGCACTTTTAATGTGTGCATTATTAAAATCATTTAACAAATCTCAGCTGTTTGTCACCACACAGATCACGGCACCCCACACACTCATTTGGCGCCAATGCTGCGGCTGTGTTGAAATTATGTCTTATTTAAAGTCCTTGGCACTCCATGCTGCCGGTATTTGATCAATCTGTATTTATTACGCTCATT
Organism: Entelurus aequoreus; assembly: GCF_033978785.1. Taxonomy (NCBI): domain Eukaryota; kingdom Metazoa; phylum Chordata; class Actinopteri; order Syngnathiformes; family Syngnathidae; genus Entelurus; species Entelurus aequoreus. Next base: position 26,741,584 of record NC_084746.1, read on the forward strand.
TAATTAATTCATCTTAGTTAATCAAAGCTTTTTAAAATCATATTAATCGGTGCAGCCCTATTTGGGTATATGATCACATTTGGGTCAGATTTGACATAAATGGTCTTTCACACTGACATGGCAACATCTAATACAGGTCACATATGGGCAAGAAGAAAGGAGTTGACTAGCATCAGTCTGAACATGAAATCCTTACATGTGAGTGGGGTTTAACATCTGGTAGGTGGAGGATGGTTAGAGGTCAATGTGACATCCACTTGTCAAAAAAAGCAAAGGACAAGGCCACAAATCTGAGCATCAGCTTGGAAAGCAGCCTGAATGCGGGCTTAGTGTTAGGAAGCTTACCACAAGCTTGTGGATGCTGCTTATGAAACAAAAGAACAGCGTGTAAGATGCCTTCTCTCCTCTCTTCTTCTGTGTCTATGCTGTTTACCGTGTAGAGGCCATTAAAGATAAAAGAGTCAGCAGTGAATAATTGAATAGTACCTTGCATGCTGCTGCTGCTGCTGCTGTGTTCATGCAAATGTTGGCTGTTGCAGACCCTCTCTATGGCCATGTGACCCACCTTCTTCTCGCTTAGTATGCGGCGCCTGCACTGTGGCAGCCTTGCGTCTGACCTGGACACACACACATCTCTGCTTTAAAGTACATTTGAATGTCAAATGAATAGTGTATTATTATGTGTCTCATATGAAATTCTGCTGCAGCTTTGTCCTCCATCATAACCTTAACTAGCTGCCGGAGCGCAGCAAAGTGCCCCGTCAGCACGTTCACCGTCCACTGCGCCGTACGTCTCCCACTGTGCATTAGCTTAATATGTTGCCGCTCCTGCGCAGCTGACCGTGCGCTGTGATTAAGTAGTCCCCTCATGAACCGCCCCTCTGAATAAAGTGATGTGCTACTGGACTTTAAGTGCGCACCTGTGTCTTTATTTGCTTATTTATGCATTTTTAATGTGCTGTTGTTTTACTTGCTTTAACCAAATGGTATCTTTTAAGTAAATAAAGCACAATGGATCAAATATTCTATGTGGCTTAATTATGTAGGCATCACCGCATTTCCTTAAATAGTGGCTTCCACTTTAACGTGCCTCAAATAATGTGTGTTGTCCATTTGAAGCAGTAAACATAAGAGACTGTAACAAGAAACTGATAGCACTTTGTCTTGTGGTGGACATCTTGATCACAGCACACACTGCCTGTATAGCACACATGGCATCTCAAACTGTCGTACTAGTGGTACGCGGGCTCCATCTTTTGGTACGCCGGAGAATCACTTAGTTAATATTCCAACACAGTGTTACTGTTCAAAATGTGTGTTTATGTTTAGCAACACTAAATTGGCCCTAGTGTGTGAATGTGAGTGTGAATGTTGTCTGTCTATCTGTGTTGGCCCTGCGATGAGGTGGCGACTTGTCCAGGGTGTACCCCGCCTTCCGCCCGATTGTAGCTGAGATAGGCTCCAGCGCCCCCCGCGACCCCAAAGGGAATAAGCGGTAGAAAATGAATGGATGGATACTTGTTACAGTAAATAAAACATCTGCCTTGTTTTTAATGAATATTTAGGCCTACTATACTACTGTATTTTAATGTTGGTCATTATGGTGGTACTTGGAGAGCCAAATATTTTCTGAGGTAGTATATGGTGAAAAAAGTTTGAGAAGTGCTGCTCTAGTAGTAGTATTTATACTAAGTTTTACTACAATGCTGCATTTCTTGTGAGATGTATTGTTGTTACAAGCACTGGTGCAGAATACACAAATAAATACAGTACTGTCTCATGATCCGTTCCAAAAGGTCTGACAAAGACTAAATTGTACAAACATTTTCCCATAAGAAATTGTTTAAATTCAATGAATCCGCTCCAGACACCCACAATACAAACCAAACAAATAATGATCGTTTTACATGGAGAAAAGAATGTGAAATACATATAGACGAGGAATGGAATAAACATTTAACTTCACTCTTTGCCAGGAGGGGATGGAAGAACCGCGTGAATGTACCTTTCTCCAAGTTCTTTCTCAAATTCAACAGTGTTTCTCACTTGCAACTTTCTGTGGCCCCATAGTGGATTCTTTTGGAGTTGTACTTCCTTAAAAAATGCACACAGTCACCAACGTGCGGGGTTCTTTATGTTGGCACTCGATTCCATGGGCGAACTGACTCATTTGTTACGTGCAATGTTTGGTTGGCATAAATTGATGTTAAAAACTAAATGGTAGGAAAAGGGAGGTGGGTAAAAAACGTGTTTATTCCTCACCTAAAGAAGTATCAAATTGTCTTTATTTTAAATTTGTAGACATGAAAACCCTTGTTGTGTCGTCTTATATTCGTGGTGGTCCTACCTATCTGTGGTCTATCGTGGCAAATGTTAGTTAGCAGGTGTGCTGATTGGCGTTCCTTTCCTTCTTTGCCACAGTCACAGCAATCCTGCGTAAACTGAAGCAACAATCCAGGGAGAGTGTGGAGGATAAAAGGCCCAAACTCCTGAAAGCTCTGAAGGAGGTGAGCGCCACATTTGATCCTCAAATCCACATTGTTGTCATGATTACGTCTTCTTGCAGCTGGGTGACTTTTATCTGGAGCTGCACTGGGATTTCCAAAGCTGGGGTGAGTTGTGTGTGTGTGTGTGTGTTGCACACACTGCAGGACACATGGTGAGCACCTTCTGACTGGGTCTGTGTCCTAGTGCCTCTGTTGTCCCGCATGCTGCCCTCGGACACGTGTAAGATCTACAAGCAGGGCATCAACATCAGGTAAGATGGCCGTCAGGGGAAGAAGGTGTGACGCCGAGAGAGTGAAACATGGCGTCTTGTCCACTCAGGCTGGACACCACCCTCATCGACTTCATCGACATGAAGTGTCAGCGCGGGGACCTCAGCTTCGTCTTCAGCGGCGACGCCCCGCCCTCCGAGTCCTTTGTGGTGCTGGACAACGAGTCCAAAGTGTACCAAAGAATACACCACGAGGTGAGCCCACTCTCTGATTGGCCCGCGGGACAGGAAGTGAGTCATCCTCCTTGCTTGTCTGCACCTGAAGGAGTCTGAGATGGAGACGGAAGAAGAAGTTGACATCCTCATGAGCAGCGACGTCTACTCGGCCACTTTGTCCACAAAGTCCATCAGTTTCTCCCGCAGTCAGATAGGATGGCTCTTCAGAGAGGACAAGACGGTAAAACTGACTTCATCCTTTCTACTCAACCGCAGAGAGTAACAGGCTTTGTGTGTGAAAGTCTTCATTTCCTCAGCACAGACATGGCACCTGTAAAGCCAATAATAACAAACATGTTGTGGCCATTATTAAGTCTCAGTGGCAATCAACTCTGAGACACATTTTTTTTCTGGTTAAAAAAAGGTCCTGAAAGTCAAAAATGAATCATTTATCATAATGAGGGCTGTCAACACCTGCTGTCAACCACTAAAGGATTATCGCATTGATTATGTCTATTAATAACGCAATTTATTTTGACCACGCATAACTTATGTTTATGTACAGTACGTGTTTAGTACACTATTGGTGTACAGCAGTTCAAAATACTATACTGTTATTTAAAATCATATTATTCACACTATACTGTTATTTATCCGTCAGTCTACCCCAGGGCAGCTGTGGCTACGAAAGTAGCTTACCACCACCAGGTGTGAATGAATGATAGGTTTTTAACATGTAAAGCGACTTTGGGTACTTAGAAAAGCGCTATATAAATCCCAGGTATTATTATTATTATTATTTCCAATTGTATTGTTATTCATACTACAGTATAGTATGAATAATAATGGTATTGGAAATATAGAATACAATATTATTCATACTATACTGTTATTACCGATCTTATTATTATTCATATGATGCTGTTATTGCAATCTTATTACTATTCATACTATACTGTTTTGTGCAATTTTATTATTATTCTTACTATACTGTTATTTCCAATTTTATTATTATTCACACGAACTACAGCATGAAAATTAATAATATTGCAAATGACAGTTTAATACTGTTATGTGCAATATTATTATTCATACTATACTGTTATTAGCAATCTTATTATTCACATGAGAGGGACAAGTGGTAGAAAATACTGTTATTGCAATCTTATTACTATTCATACTATACTGTTAACCTGTGAAACCTGGAGAGGTGTGATTGGAAAGAATGGCCGCCCGGATCCAGAAAATGGATGGATGGGTCTGATTAAATATAAAGTTTGACAGCACTAATAATAAAACCAAACTTGTTAAATCCAGCAATATTTACAAATGGCCACTAGAGGGCAGTATAACACTCTCATTACTGGTTTACTTGATTGATGTGGTATTCAACGCTGCACACGTGAATCAAACATATGTGCATTTACAGCAAATAGATTTTATACAGGTTTCAAAGATTTTTGTAGATTTTGTTTTTTTGTCTATTAGTTTGAATGATGTTGCAAGCTAAGATGCTACCTTTGTGCAGGAGCGTGTGGGCAACTTCCTGGCGGACTTCTACGCCGTCAACGGTCTGATGCTGGAGTCCAGGAAGCGTCGTGAGCACCTGAGTGAGGAAGACATCCTGAGGAACAAAGCCATCATGGAGAGTTTGAGCAAAGGAGGCGGCATCAGCGAGCACAACTTTGAGGTCAGTTAACATTCTTCTTCTTTCTTCTTCATCAAATCAATGATTTGATTTTGTTTCCGTCTTAAAGCAGTCTGTGAGGAGGCCGTCCCTCTCGGCCCCGCCCTCTAACACCATTTCTTGGGAGGAGTATGTGGCTGCAGAGCACGGAAAGTAAGTGTGGTCATGTCATCTCGTAAAAAAAACGTCCTCATTTTCCTCCTCCTCCTGCAGGCCTCCTCACCTGGGGAGGGAGCTAATGTGCAAGGAGAGCAAGAAGCACTTCAAGGCCACCGTAGCCATGAGCCAGGACTTCCCTCTGGGCATCGAATCGTGAGCACTCACTAAATATCCCCAACGTTTAATGAAGCACATACGCAGTGGGCTACACTGCGGTGGTCTACTTTCTTTGAAGAAACATCACATGTGATTACCAGGTTACTTAACGTGTTGGAGGTGGTGGCGCCTTTCAAGCACTTCAACAAATTGCGGGAGTTCGTCCAGATGAAACTTCCTCCGGGTTTTCCCGTCAAGCTTGGTATGATTCCCTCCTGCAGGGGGCAGTAAAGTATGGCCGACTAGACCCCTCATTTTCTCCTCTTTGCAGACATCCCCGTCTTCCCCACCATCACAGCCACCGTCACCTTCCAGGAGTTTCGCTACGACCAATTTGAGGGGTCCCTCTTTGTCATCCCGACTGACTACAAGGAGGACCCTAGCCGCTTCCCTGACCTCTGACCTGAAAACAGGAAGTGCTTATTCAGGCTGCGACATGCCACACTTCACACTGATGTAATATGGGGTGTAAAAGGGACATCAGTCGCTGAGCTGATGCAAAGGATAAAAGAAAATGTGCTGACACTGGCTTCTGTAAATACTCTCTAACCACTAAACTATTCTATCCTCAAATATATGCATTTATTCATTAAGGATCTATAACTACTGTACTCATGGACTTATATGTAGCAATACATTGAAGAATGTTTCAAACTGCATCATTTTGTTGTTGTGCAGATCAACATTCAGGTTAGCTCACCTTAGTTGTTTCATTTTCCTTTATTGTTGCTTTTGTGTGAGGGAACCCCAAGTCTGCTTTCAGGTATATTATATTGCAAGTTTCACACTGCACTGATGTTCAAAGTATTTGAGGGTTTGTCTCATTCTTCCTGGAGCTCCATGCACATCACGGTACCTAGTTAAAAGAAACATGTCACCTTTTAGTGAAACCCACTTTTTTAACTCAAAAGTTGTAACCTTGACATTACTGGAACTCCTTTCATCCACTCTTGTTTTGTATCCCCTGAAAATGCTCTTCTACATCCCTTTAAATAAAAGCACCAGCATCACATTGCAATTGACTTTCATTTTACAGGTAAATGTAAAAAAAAAAGCAAAAAGTTTCATATTTTGATACAAGTAAAAATATATCTGTTTAAAGATATAGTATTTAACCAAAAATTGTGATACAATGAAAAAAGCTAACTGGATTAGTATATATTAATAAACGTAAGGATCTATGGCAGTGGTTCTTAACCTTGTTGGAGGTACCGAACCCCACCAGTTTCATATGCACATTCGCCGAACCCTTCTTTAGTGAAAAATAAAATGTTTATTTTCAAATTCAAGACAAAAGTTACATGTTTTTTTTAACTGGTGCACAAAATGAACCGTGCCTGAACATCACTTCGTTCAAAGAACAAAACGAACAGTGCATGAACTCAACAAATTACACACCTGAAAATCAGTGTGACTTTTGCTGTTGCCATATCCATAGTACGCCGAGAGGGAGATTTTATTTACACTATGAGTCGGGTGTGTCTTGACCTTCGCGGCGGAGGCTCCACCGAACCCCTGAGGCCGACTCACCGAACCCAGGTTAAGAACCACTGATCTATGGTTAGAAAACATTTGTGATGAGTATATTGGCCAGAGGAGGTTAATATGTCAAAAAAGACCAACATTCACCAAATTGGTTTTATTATATATATAAAAAAAACAAACTAATAAAACAAAGCTTTCCTAATAACAAGGAGCTAAATGACAACTGTTCCAAAAAGCAACAATTACAAAACCCTACGAAAAGGAAACAAGGTGAGGTGACTGAATAAAGCGACAAACGTAAGCTCCAGTTTCACACTTGGATATAAGAGGGACAACGTATCCATGATGGGAGGGGGGTGTGGCCTTAATGTGACGTGTGTAAAGTAGCAATTCACCACAGGAGAGAGTACCAGACAAAACTTTAAATCACATGAATTCACATTTTTGATTAAACGTTCATTTTGTTTGGATGGAAATAGCCTGGCGCTGATCAGGGAGGACAAGTTGCTCAGTCGCTCACATCCATGTCGTCCTCATGAGTGTCATCGTCATCGCCGTTGGCCTGCTGCGAGTCACCGTTGTCGTCTGCAAAATTAGGTGACAATGCGTAGTCGGAATCCTTCCTTTCTTGGCGCTCCTTCTCACTGTCGTAGCCTTGCTCTTCTTCATCGTAATCCCTGGTAATCTGTGGCAGGATGTCATTGCTCTTTATTATCTGGGCTGCTTTTATGTCCCAACAATAATCCACAAAGTTATCATTAACAATATTCAATTATTTATAAAGTTTGATTTAGCTGTGAGCTTCATCCTTTCATATTTTCCACCTTTATGTCTCCTTTGTCTCCCACGTCTGACTTCCTCTCTCGCTCTTTGTCTCTGCTTCTCTTCTTCTTGCTGGTTGAACGTTCTCGTTCTTCTCGTCCTCGTTCTTTTTCGCTGCGTCGTTCCCTCTCCCGGTCTCTCTTCTTGTCCTTCTTGTGCCTGCATGGCCACAACAAAAACGTGAAGAAAATCTGCATATCAAAGAAGAAGAGCAAACGAGAGATAGG